>NC_061113.1:238099332-238164346 GCF_002878395.1 Capsicum annuum
TTAGGCATAAATCCGTGGGACTTGAACCCAACATCTTATTTTCATAGTGTATGCATTCATATCGTGTTTTGGGGATGATGACCATCTTCAAGTGGTCAAATCTTTCTTTTAGGCTATTCCACAAAACAAGTGGATCCTTAGTAGTAAGGTATTCAATTTTTAGAATTTCGTCAATATGATGACGCAAGAAAATCATAGCCTTAGCACGATTTTGATTAGATGTTGTATTTTGTTTCTTTATGGCGTCTCCAAGACCCATAACATCTAAGTTGATTTCAACATCCAACACCCATAAGAGGTAGTTCTTGCTCGAGGCAACGAACTCAAGTTTTGTAAAATTATTAGTCATATGAAAAGAAATAAAATAAAATAATACCTAGTAAAATAAAGACTTACCTTTTAAAGGTCATATATGGATTATGAAGACAGAACGATAACCTTTTTCTTTTTTTTCTTTCAATCAAAACTTTACCTGGCATCGCTTGCTTTTATCGTAGAATAAGTGCTCTTGATAGAGCCTCGTGCTGATAACGTGTTATAAAACAAAAAAGAGTAAAGGAGAAGAGTAGAGAGAATAGAGAGAGTAATTGTTATTTCTTCTCTTGAGGGATGGGAGATCATCAGATTGTAAATACAATGAACAAAACCCCTCTATTTATAGGAGAAATTTACTCCTAGTTTGAGTAAAAGACGGATGCTTCAAATCCTAATAGACATTCACTATAATGTAAATACATTTATAACAAAGATTTATTTATTTATTCATTTTAAAAAGATTTTTTTAAAAAAATAATTACTCAAGTCTCAATTTAAGTGTTACAATGCTTAAGTGGTCATAATAATTAATTAGGAGTGACATAGTAAAATTACAATTGCAATAGCGAAGCAGACATGTCTTAGATTATTTATAATAACTAAATAGAAGTGATATAACAAAATTACTATGCAAAACTACTTGTGAAAAAAAATTAAATGGGTCTCATATAAAACGTCAAGTAAATTTAATACTAAATATTATTTATATTTTAATACTTAGATGACTTTATAATTAATTTTTTAGTATTTAGATGACTTATAATAATTAACTATGGTGATATTGTCAAATTATGGGTGAAACAGATAAAGCAGACATATCATAAATATCAATTTTACTTTTTCTTATTTATTAAATATAATTAATTTTCTAATACATAAATGATTTATAATAATTAATTAAAGATGATATAATAAAATTACAGAAGAAGCAGCTGATGAAGCAGACAGGAGAAGCAGACATGTTGACGGAGAGTTGCCTGCTTCTCCTCCCATTCCCTCTTATTACTAAGTAAATAATAATAGACAAACTTACATCAATTTCTTTTATTAATAACTAGTATAGGTACCCGCACGATGCGTGGAATATTTTAAAAGAATTAATCATTAAAAATATTAATTTATTCCTTGAAATAATAAAATTGATCAATTTTTATTGTATCACATTAACATATTTCAAATTATTATTACTTATTAAATATAATTTTTAATAAGTAATTTAAAAAACTATAAAAATCAATTAATTTATTGCCTCCCCCGAAAAAAAAACCCTCTCCGTTCACACAATTCTGTAAATCAAATCTATACCAATAACCTAATACTCATGATTGTTCTATAAATATTGCATATTAATTTCATCCATAAATTGATTTAAAGATAACAAAGCATATAATTATTTTTAAAAAATGGTGTTTCCTTTTTTTTTTTTTGTTCTATTGTTCACTATCTAAAAATATTAGATTGTTAAAATTGCCTTTTATCACATTATCGACTTGCTTAATATACTTATCAAGTGCTCTTCTTATTAACATATTTATATAATAGATATGTTTATTTTATTTAATCATATGTATATTAAATTTTTGAACTTTAATCTTATAATTCACATCACTTCAATTTAAAATTCATGATTAGTAATTTATTTATTATCTAATTTCTTCATTATATTGTTAAAATTAGTTCAAAATCTTTATTCCCCCACCCCCACCTTTTGTATTTCTAAAAGCGCGATGCGCAAATAATATTAAAGTATTATTTCGAATCATTTCATATTGAGTTATCTTGATCAAACATGTTAAATAATATATCTTTAACAAAAACAAAATCAGCTATAATATTATTTCTCAATGAAAAGTGCCCCACCCCCACCCTCTCCGCTAATCAAATCTATATGAGTAAAAACGATTATATAATATTAAAAAAACTTTTATGTTTCATACTTTTCATTATTATGTTCACATTTTAAAGATATGACATTGTTTGGTTAAAATTTCTTTCCACCTCTAATCAAATCTATATGAGTAAAAATAATTATGTAGTTGTAAAGAAAATTTTTACGTGTCACGTTTTTCTTTATTATGCTATGCACAATGTAAAGATATCACACATTTAATATTGATTGTTTATTATTTTTAATTCTATCGTTACTCTATCAGTTTTTAAAATTTACAAAGCAACATCAAAAAGAAGAACAATGATATTAAAAACACATTTAGAAAATCTTAAGCTTATGAACTATACGAACAAAACTTCTACTTCCGAAATTATAGGAGATTGGGATAACGTCAAGGGTTGTAGGTTGTTGTCCCTTGCTGTTAACGTTAACAAAGACGATGAACATGAAAATGCCAAATGCTTTCATACAGGTGTGACATTTAAAAATAGAATTTTCTTAAATGAAAAAAAAAATAAAAAATGCACTAAATAAATTCATCAAGCTAATGATATAGATGTATATATAAGAGAGACTAAGAGGCTAGAACAACATTCAACTTCAAATATCATATTAATTTATTAAAAGACAATTAATTTGTTATTTTGTTAAATTATCGGCTTACTTACAGAAAAATTCATCAAACTACTTGTAAAATTGATCATACAACACTCATTACCATTTTCCAATCACTGCTCATCCTTTAATCTGTGATACAAAAAATAACTACAATAACATATAATTATGACAACTATATCAAACATATAATTTATCTACTAAATTTTAAAACAACAATATCTTTTTAAAAAAGCAATAATATCAAACTTAACTTTGAAAAACTTAAGACATAAAAATTTTCGATAATCTAACAAAATAAATCATTAAAAATATATACCATCAAAACTTCAAATAACGTTAAAAACTTTCTTCACGACGAAAATATGATTTCAACACCGCATTCTTCTATCCTTTTTATTTTTCTCGATCTCCTCTGCAAATGAATAATATCAGCAAAATCATTGTTAAAAATTAAAAATAACTCTAAAGAAAAAATTCTTTATAAATGATGGAAAAACTGTTAATATGAAATCATTTTTCTTTATAAAAAATAAAAAAAATAAATGAAATCATTTTACCTATGAATCTTTTACGTATTAAAACCATTGTTTCAGTCATCATCTACTTGGATGTTACCATTTCGAATCGAAGTTGAAGAGTCAGGGAGTAGACAAAGAAACTAATAATTATTCACCAAAAATCTTCTTTCTTGGCCAATAAATTTTAGAAGAACTTGACATGGTGGCTTTGTAAACTTAAAATTATTCCTTTTATGTGTATATTGAAATACCTCTAGATAATAACCACGTGGGTTAATTGCATATTGTGAGGATAATGCTATGCTTATCTTTCAACGACGACGACAACAACAACAACAACAACAACAACAACAACAACAACAACGATTAAGTTAGTGATAATAGTAGTAGGTAATTTCTAACATATTTAAATTTTTATTTCTCTATTTAGATGAATAAATAAATTACCGCTATTATTATTATTACTACTACTACTACTAATAGTAATAATAAAATTAAAAAATTGTAGCACGTATATACTAATAATAATAATAGTGATAGTAGTAATATATTATCTTTTAATACATTTAAATATATGTAATAACAATTATTATTATTATTATTATTATTACTACTACTACTACGTATATACTAATAATAATAATAGTGATAGTAGTAATATATTATCTTTTAATACATTTAATTATATGTAATAACAATTATTATTATTATTATTATTATTATTATTATTATTATTATTATTATTATTATTATTACTATAGTAATATTATACTATTGTTATTATTATACTATGAAAATAAACATAATCTACTATTACTCTAATGACTACTACTACATATGTATTGCTACTACTTATTATTATTATTTACTATTATTACTATTAACATCATGTACTACTATTGTTATTACTATTATTATTTATTACAACATTATTGTTATTATTATTATAAAATATTGAAAATTTATTTAGAATTATATATAAAAGAGGTTAAGAAGTTAGAACTCCATTTCACTTCAAATACCATTAAAATTCAAATTCAAATTTAAATATCATTAAAATTCAAATTGAAGTTCAAATATCTTATTAATTTGTTGAAAGAAGATTAGTTTGTTATTTATTCTTATCTTTGTTTTTTTTCAAATATAATGAATATTTATAAAATAAATAATATATTTGAATCAAAATAAATATTATAAATTAATAAAATAATAATAATTATTAATATTATAATTATATTTATATTACTGCTCCTCCTGCTACACTGTATAATACTACTACATATCTACGATCCTACTACAACACTGCTACTACTGTTACTATATAGAGAGAGAAATTATTATTATTATAATTATTATTATTATTATTATTATTTTATTTAATATTAAAATATATTTTATAATATTGAAAGGGATAAGTCATGAGTAGTTAGAGTTTATTTACAACTCTTCAATATAGCATTCCTGAACTCAAGTTAATGATAATATTTTAATTACAAAATCTAATATTTTTAAAATTTAAATATATCTAATTTTTTAATTTAAAATTTTTATTACAATTTTTATACTCTTGTCCTAAAAACTGCCACATGACTTTTTATTGTGCTGCCACGTGACTTCTTCTAGTGTTTTTAATTTTGCGCATATATATATAGATTCCTAGATTATACTATTACCTTACTTGCCATACTATAAATATACAATATACATACGATAGTGGCGATGTATCTTTATTGCTACTCTACACCACGGTCTATATTATGAATAGAGCTGTCAATATAGATCGATCCAATTTATTCGAGTTAGTCCATATGGACTTTGAAGTTTAATCGGTGGCTGAGCTGACCCATCAATATGATAGGCCAAAAAACAATAAGATCAACCCATCACCCTGTGGGTTGCGGACCTTCATGGGCCAACCTACTTTTTAAATATATTATTTTTATAATCTTAATTTAAATTTTAAAATATTAATTACAGTATGTAAAATTATACAACATAATATTACACGAAATTACTACATGTTAATCAAGTCTCTAATTTATAAAAAAAATCTTAATAATCTACGAAATTAAATAACATTTGACATGATATCAATTACCTACTTCAAACCAAATAGAGATGTTGATAAACAAACTAAACAATCAATGAGTAATAATATAACTAGCTAATAGCAATATTAACCTAATTTTATTTCAGTAGGTCATAATAAAACACAAAAAAAAAATGTCAATATTTAATTCATTAAAAGCGAAAATGAACTCCTGAAAAAAAAATTCTAATGACACGTATACCGTGTTCAACATCGCTACATCATCTTCATCAAACATATCTGATTCCTTTAAAAAAATTATTATTTTATATTTTAATTAGTTATATATTTTATAAACATAAATATCTATGATGGTCTAAATAGACTTTGTGTTTGGACTTTTTTTGTTATTCTTAATACTTTATTGTGTTTATTAACTAAAAATTACATAATACAAGTTAACTACCAGTTATTACATAATATCCCTATCTTCAAAAGTAATTACAAATATCCCATATTAATTACACAATATCCCTTTCTTTTATTGTTTCTCTCTCTTCTGTTCTTATACACTCCAACACCCCGTTTTTTGCTCTAAGTTGTGCTCCTTTTTCTTCGCCTAAAATCAAGTTTACGTGATTTAGGAGGTTTCAAAATTTTTATTTTTTCAAGCATTAACTGAACAAGCAATTGACTTCATCACCTTCCAAATTTAATTTTGAGGTTTGTTTATTTTTTTTTCCAACTTTACCTAATCAAAAATTATTTTGGTTTTTTTCTATAATCCAACTGCATACAACAAAACCTTTCAGTGGAACTCTGGCATCCCTGCCACCGTCTCCGGCTAACCTTCCGGCAACAGCTCCGCCACTTCGCCACCAAATTCAGCAGCAGGGTTGTGATAGAAGTCAAAAACGATCGTTCATTTGCCGTTGAAATAGACTCCCCTACACTCCAAATCGATTTTTGAGGATACGCTCTCCCCCGTGATGGCCTAATTTGTAGAATCTCTCAAATTCTCATATCACCTCCTTCAGCTTCTTCCAATCCTTTTAGATTGGTTACATTATACATTAGATTGGTTACACTATACATTAGAATGAAAATATAATTTTACCTTGACTATGTTAACACCATATATAACAAAATTTATCTTAACGGTGTTTACCTAATACATTAAATTGGTTATATTATACATTAGAATGTTAATATCACTTACCTTGCAAGTGTTAACCCTATACATAAAATTTTTACATTATACATTAGAATTGTAACCTCATAAATTAGAATAGAGAAATAACTTTTTACATTATACAACAGAATTGTAACATGATACATTAGAATGAAAAATAACTTAATTTGACTGACTTTACCTCGTACATTATAATAGTAATATTATATATTAAAAATGATAGCCTCATACATTGGAAATGGTAATATTATACAATACCAGTTTTTTTTTTTCAATTTGAATTACTTTTACTGATTTTAAGAATCCACCAATGAGTAAATTAATGAATTTCGTTAATTAAGTTAGAGAATAATGGTGGCTGATTTGATTTTCCTAATTATCGAAAAAATGATTTACCTTATCTGATTTTATGTCCTTAATTTTAGGAAAAATGGTTACCTCATACATCGAACTAACGTATACGATACAGAGACATGTATATGTATTTTTTTAAATTTGGGAGAGAGAAACTAATTTTGGGATTCTATGCAATTACTTTCATTCAGGGTGAGATTTTTGTTGTTTATATATTTATTTAGTATAAATAACATAAATACCAACCCTTTTAGAAGTAATAACACTCTCTTCCACTTTTTGGATTACTTTACTCTCTCTCCTTATTAATATACATAACATAGTCAACATATACATAACATTCTGTGTATATGTTGAAATTTTTGTAATATATTTAGGGAGTTGCGATATTTTGTAACATTGAAAACATAAGTTGTGTATTTATTAATTTTTAGTATTTATTAAATATCTTTTTTGACCTACGGGTCAACTCAATTCATATTGCTCAAGCTCCACGGGCCAAATGAGCTTATTCAAGTCCTGTTCTTAAATGAGTGGTAAGAATTATAGCCATCCCCTATCAAATTACTGGATCGGAGCCAGCATAACAGGCCAGACTCATATTGATCGTTGTAATTGTGAAATATCAAAATTACTGGATAAGTAAATATAACTAAAGTGTTTATTTCTTGATTTATTTTTACTTTTTTTTTTTTTGCTAATATAAAAGCAAACGGCAGAATATTACTTTGATCTTTTAATTCTTCATTTTTGTTCTTAAGTCAATGATCTATCGAAAGCAACGCCTTTTTACTATATAAAAATAAAAATAAAATTTGAATACATTTTATTATTTGTAAATTTGTGAGATTACACTAAATATATATATATATATATATTTTTTTTTTTATTTTTTTATTTTTTTTATTATTATTATTTTTTTATTTTTTTTATTATTATTATTTTTTTATTATTTTTTTATTTTTTATTTTTTATTTTTATTTTTTTGCTTTTTTGCTTTTCTTCGTCTTCCACTTCATCATGCCGTCTACCAGCTCGTCCTCCTTTTTCTTGATGTGATTTTTTTTTTTTTTCCAATTATTTTTTTCATAGGAGGGGGACCTACAAATCTTTCCTAAATGGGCTAAATATAAAGGAATAGTGGCCTTAAAATCATACTAATATTTGTGCAGAATCTCCCTTCTTGGGCTCAATATGGAGCTAAAGGCCTATTTACACAAATAACCACTGAAGGCTTACATAAGCAGCATTTCCGGTCAATTGTGTTAGATCAAACTTTGGTCTGGGCCCGACTTCACAAGTCTCCCCAGTCCAACATATAGCAAGTGGTTTAATCCAACTATATTAGTAAAATAACATAAATTTCAACCTTGTTAGAATTACTAGTTTAGATGCACGTACCTCGCACGTGTAACTTTTATTTATTTAAAATTAAATAATTTTATCTATTACGAAGGTTTTTAATGAAGTATAAAAATTTCAAAACAAATATTTTATCGTAAACACACACACATATATATATGAGAAAAATAATTACGTTGTTAGATTCGAACATACGAGAATATCAAACCTAGAAATCAAAATTCACAAACAAAACAGATGTAATAATGTATGATGTGTTAAACTTAAAATCACTCCCAAGCTAAAGAAAAAATAATAAGCCACGACAACCAATAGAAAAGGAAAAATAACTCAAAAAAAGAGAGAGAATAACATACTAATCTAGCGGATGACAATTACAATGGTTGAAGAAAACATAAAATACAAGCGTGGGATGGGAAAATATATATTAATATAAAAATATGTTGAAAATTAAACCTAGTCCTAATTTAAGAAAAAAAAACTTACCATATTTTAAAGTCCTAATCCATTTTCATATTTTAAAATCCTAACCCATATATCCTAGGATTCAAAATTATATATATAATTAAATAATAATTGAAGAAAAAAAGTGAAAAGACGATTTTGTCTATTGTAAAGTGTTTTAATGAAGGGGCAAAAAGTTCAAATATCTTTTCTAAGGCCTTTACACTTTTAATATATTATAGATATAGATTATAGATATAGATTTACACTCTCTCCCAATTCCTTAATTACTTTACTCTCTCTCCCGATTTATATACATAACAAGAACGACATATACATAGAAACCTTTGTATATGAGAAGGCCGACATATACATAACAAGGCCGATTCATATGCATAACAAGGTTGATTCATATGCATAACAAGTATGACAAGGCCGACATATACATAACAGAGCCAAATGAGATTTTTGTTATATGTTTGGAGAGATGCGATTTTATGTAATAAGTGAAACTTAAGTTGTGGGTTTGTGTAATTTTTAGATTATATTACTGAAATTGATTTTAATGCAAATGAATCTAAGGCTTTTCCAAGAAGTTACGATGTACCAAAGTGCCCGATTTTGATTTTTTATTCCTTAAATATCTGGTATTGAATTTTTGTGTGGTCTTGAATTTTTATTCCTGCTAAATAAGTTCTAATGTTTGCTTATAAGGCAGAACTCGTGACAAGTTTGCAAATTCATAGTCTTGAAATGTTATGAACGTCTGTTTATAGGCAAAAGTTAGAATGTCTGTTTTACGGCCAACATATGTAAGTTTTAACTTTTGCCTATCACATTTCGTTATCTTGAAATATTATAAACGTTTTATCTTATGAAAAAGAATTAAAACGTCTATCTTATGAATACAATTACTAAGCGAGACTAAAAAATTAAGATCATTTTTTATGGAGGGCATTTTTATATGAACAGACAATTTATGGTGGGCATTTTTATATGAACCGTCATTTTTAACTCAACCCAGCTTTTCTAAAGAGAATTGTTTCAACTTTTTCTAGATGGAAAAAGTCATTATTAGAAATTGCTTTTTGCCCAACTTCTTTAGACTACAATTAAACTATTAAAGTTTCAAAAAAGAAACAAATCTCTCAGGTTGTCCTGTGCCTAACAAGGGTTTTTTTTAAAAAAAAAATAGAATTACATTAAAGAACTTAATATACAGCTACTTGACTCCTTAGAGTGTGAATCTGATCCTAAAGTTGTATGTTCATATTCTTCATTATATCTGCTTATTTTTTTAGCATCGACACACGTTTTTTTTTTTACCAACGAACATCGACACAAAGTCAAGATTGTGAAATGTTGCAATTTCTTTGCAAGTTCAAAATTCCATAAGAGGATCAATAGTAGAGTTTGAGTAGGAGTAATATATATTGTTGGTATAAATATTATACATTATATATCAAATACTTGACGCATATAATCTCCTTAAAATATTGAATTTGTAATCTTGAAAATAAGATAGGTACCTCTTGCTACAATAGATAAATGTGACCTAATAATATAAACATTCATTATACTGGATCGCAGGGGCGCACCTATGCTCAGTTTTTTGGTGCTATGACACCCATTAAATTCGAGACATGCAGATTAGGTATAATTATATATATAAGAAATGTATTAAAATTGATATAAAATTTAGAAAAACACCCGGTAAATCAAGAAAACAGCTGAATGCTTTAATTTTTAAGCAGAATCTTAAAGCTTTAGACATCAATATACGTGTTCGAACCTCCGGAACACCTACGAATTTTAAACCCTGGACTGCCACTGCTGGATCGACACACTAAATGAAACCGACGGGTGGATCTTTTTTCATGAAGAAGCTTGGAATAACCTTTTGAACTATGGGAAAAGATACATGTTGAAAATTCAAGAATCAAAGCTTCTTTAAGTCAAATTAAAGCTAAATTTTAGTCTTTGGGGTTTGACAATATAGGTGCATGCATGGGCAGATCTATAGACAACAAATGGCAAGGGAAATAGACAGAATTGGAATAAGGAACTTACAAAAGTTAATTATTTGTGAATGAAAGAAAAAAAGTGGGATAGATTTGAATGCAAATCCAGGATAGATTTGTATTCTCTTGTTGATTCTTTTTCAAAGAAGGATCAAGTCATTTTCATGCAATTGGAATGTCAAAGAAGAGACACATGTTGAGAGTTAATTTGAGGGAGCTAGCTAGGTCCTAATAATTGGGGTCATTTTCTTGCATCTACAAGTGTCTAAACGCCAAATTAAATTGATTGCCTATTGGTAATTGGTATACACGTAATATTACTTTGCTCTAATAATTAAATAAACAATACTCAGATTATATACACTTATAATTATACCTTTTTTTTAATACAATCAGGTTTAATTTTTATACAGTTATAGTTTGTAATAAACCTAATTTGGTAATCTAGAAAATGAAGTAAATAATATTGCTTTGTAATGTGTAAAGTTACTCAAAGTTACACAGTTTGTGTGAAATAATCACATTGTTATACGTGTATAAGTTAAATAATGGAGTAACAGATAGCAGTATATTGTTTATATTGTCATGTCTGAAATTACACACAAAATCTACCTGAAATTACATATATGATTTGTAGGATTGGAAAGAGGTGATTAGACAAGACATGACTCACCTATAATTTATTGTAACTTATTGAGAACATGATCTTAGGTAGGAGGTTACGGTTTACGGAGGACGAGAATTAGGGTAGAAGATTTGTATGCGGTTGATGTGCATCTAGTTTTCCTTTTCCGAATAATAGTATTCTCCTATTATCTTATTCTTTGATTTTGATATTACATATTGTTTAATATCTTTACTTCAGTTATCGTAGTGTTTGTTATTGCTACTGATATTTTCTCCATTATTTCCAACTTGACTTTGTATCTATTGTATTCCCTTTTCATACTTGATTTGATATGATTTACTTGATCTGAAGATCTATTGAAAACAACTTCTCATTCTTTGTAAGATAGGGGTAAGAAATAAGCATGCGCACTTCAATATCCATGCACCTTATAACCCGTGGGATTACATTGAATATGTTATAGTTGTTGTGTTGCTGTCATGTGACCAGGAAATCACGGCTCAAGCCTCGAAAATAGCCTCTGACAAAAATGTAAGATAAGTCTGCGTGCAATACACCCTTTTTGAAGGAGTCCTTCCCCAAACCCCTGCGCATAACGAAAACTTTAATATATTGAGCTACCCTTTATATCATTGTCGTTGTATTCTTTTACGTGCTTTATTACTTCCATTCATTATTCTTCTCATTATTATTATTCCCTTCTACTCTCTACTATTATCTTCAACAGGTCCATATCACTACTACTGAAACATTGTGCTGAATAAACATTAAATGGATATAATTGGTCCCTCACACAAAACCAAGAATATAATATATACGTTCCTTTATTCCAGCTGGATCAGAATAAATCGATTCTTCATACAGTTTCCAAAATATATTTTAAAAAATGTCATACTAATTGTGGGAATTAAATCTTTCAAACCCAAGAGTATTATAATATATTACTATTGCTGAGCTCGATCGATCGAGGCCTATATATAGTAAGTTTTGGATGTTGCATTGGCATCATCATCAATGTTGAATGCCAAAGGTGGAAGAGAGGTGTTATATGTAGATAAAGTGCCTACTCTGATAGCCAAGGATGACTTGCCTAAAACCCTTTATGCAGGGTTTTTAATTAAACTTTGGTTACTAAAGTTTATATATATACTATGTATTGATTATATCCTACAAATGGGATTGTAGGCGTCGTCTGAGGCTAGTCTGAGAGGCACTTATCTTTCATGCAACACCTTAATTCTCTTCCAAAAACAATTAATTATTGGAGATAGCCAATAAGAGAGTGAGGCATTGTATATATGAAGATAATTAAAGAGCTTGTATGTTATGCATGCTAGCCAACGATCATCACTTTCCCTAATAAAATCCATTCCGGTGAGTTTCGATCATGTAAATATATATTATATTTTTTATATTATCCGTGTTTTGTCTGCGTTTGGAGTTTTGGTGAAGTCTATGATTTCGAATAGATGTTTTATTATCTTGTGGTTGTCTTGTTTCCTGTGTGTTATCCCATTTTGTTGTGTGATTTTATGTTATTTGTTTGTTATATATTGTTATCTGTCCTGGGCCGGGTGTCGATCGGAAACAACCTTTCTACTTCATTTGAGGTAGTGGTATGGGCTGCAGTGTCGGAGCCAGAATTTTCATTGAGGGGTTCAGAAGTAAATTTACGGACTAGTCGAAGGGGTTCAACATCTATCATTTATACATAAAAATATTTTTAACCATGTAAAAATAGTATAATTTTCCGATGAAGGGGGCACGAATGAACCTCCTAACTTCAATGTGGCTCCGCCACTGATGGGCTGCGTACACTATTTATGTTGTTGTTGTTGTGCCGTTTTAATTTATTATACTAGTAGGTAACACATCACTTTTCTAAATCACTAATCAATATATTGACTGTCAAATAACTAAGTTCATGGAAATAATTAAGACTATTGATAATTTAGGTGTAATACTAATAATTTGTGTCAAGTTTTAGAATGTTGTTTAGGTATTCTGACTATATTATGGACTTATGAACTTGCTTTTATTAAGAAATGTATGTTGTACACAAAAGCGAAGGTTACTGGTTGTTTGAATTAATTAATATGTCTTCAATAACAATTAACAACAACCAAAGCCATGAGTGGTCAAGGAGACAAAAAACAAAAAGATTTCAAAATCCATTTTCAGCGATTTGCTTTGCATTTGAAAAAGGGTCCATTGATTTAATTATCTCACAGCAGTTCTTGACTACCTGGCTGCTGATTAGTAGTTGGAATAATGCATGCTGCAAGTAGTACCAAGAAGAAAAGGATTATTCAGAAGCACATACAGCTGACAGTAGCAAACAATATTGTTTGGCAAAATATGTTTAATAATATATCTCAAAAGAATGATTAAATTTATTACTTTTATATGTGTATATATCTTCTATAGACGAGTGTATATGTTTTACAAATTAGCATCTAACTATATATATAGTGTGTATATATTGTAGTACATATATTGTAGTATATTTTATTTAAAATAGTATGTATATATTGAATGGTACGTATATATTTGTATATACCATTCTATCGACATATATATTAACGTATACATGTGTATGTGTTTTATAAATTAGTATATATATCATTATATTGTAGTATATATATCTTGTAGTATATGTTTTATTTAGAGTAGTATATATATTTAACTAACGTATAGTCGTATACACGATTACATATGTAATTGTGTATATGTATTATGTGCATATATACATATATATTATATATATATAGTGTGTGTATCTATTGTTTAACGTATTTAAAATGTATATAGGTGGGGTATATATAGTGTATATTGGAGAAAAAACTTTTTTTGGGGGTTTTGATCAGTCATGACCGAATTTTTAACTGAATTTAGATGGGTTGAACTGGATTGGGTTAAGTGGATCGGGTTAGAACTATTTTGAAATTTTTTATTGTTAGGCCCGAAATCGAACCAACCTGTTTAACCAAGCCCGAATCCAAACCGGCCACGAAATCGAACCAACCCGTTTAACCAAACCCAAATCCAAATGGGCCCATAACCTAGATAACTCTCACTGAAAGATTTCTAGTTGACTCGGCCCGACCCACTTAACACCCATAGCTTAGATTATAAAATGACAAAAATTGAGGTAGGGACAGCATACAAAAGCCCACTTCTGACTCTAACCCCTTTTTCAGTGCCCTAATCTATATACTACTAGTACTACTATTTTCCAGCTCCAGCTCCTGGAAAACTCATGACATTTTCCTAATGGCGACAGCAGCATTGATAATCTTCACCATCGTTACTCTTTTTGCCGTTTCCTCTCTAACGGCGTCAGCTGAAACTCCGTTTGTGGTGGCCCGTAAGAAGGCTTCTGTACTAAAGCTCAAGTCCGGTGCCGAACGGGTCTCCGTTTCAATTGACATCTATAATCATGGATCTCTGTCAGTACTTCGACTTATAATATTTTTTACCTGGTTTTTAATTATGTAAATTTTATTTAAAAATATTGAATAGTTACATGTCTACAATCACTGTCAAAATTAAACAATTTGAGCTCGAAATTCGAACTGTTGCACATGAGTTGGACAGAGAGAGTAATAATTTGCATTTGTTGTTGTTTGAACAATTTGATTCAGTTTTTTTTTTTACTAGAATGGATTAATTCCTCTTATAAACTTGTAAAATGAAATTGGGGATCAATTCAATTTTGAATGGGGCGTTACATTCATTGTTCAGCTAGCAACTTTAGTGCAAAAAAAGCATCTGCCAATCTAGTTGTCTTGTTTTTTACTGCGGATTTCTCGATTTTATGAGCTTGAGTGAGGTATAACTACGTGTCTTGCTAATTAAAAGCTTGTTTGAATGGTTGTTGTCTATCGAATTGTATTTTGTTCTTAGTTTAAATACAATATTTATTTTGATTGTTAGATGTGTGGCGCTATTTTTTAATATTAGAGAGTGAGAACAAACAATTTGTGATGGTTGAAGCAAGAGAAATGTAGTAGCAACAATTGTGAGGGGATCTGTAAAGAAATTTACCTCCATACATAAGTGATGAAATTCAATTTTTTGTTTTGAATGAAACTATGTTTCCTTGGAGAAAGCATCTCCAACAATTCAAGGAACCAAATAATGGAAATTAGTTTTATCAAGGAAAAAACTAATTTCCTTGGAGTAACCGGTAAAGTTGTTGTCATGTGATTAGTAGGTCACGGGTTCAAGCCTTGGAAACAGCGTCTGGCAGAAATGCAAGGTAAGGCTGCGTACATTACACCCTTGTGGTGGGGCCCCTCCCCAGACCCTGCGCATAGTGGGAGTTTTAGTGCACCGGACTGTCCTTTTTTTAAGTTTTATCAAGGAAAACAGTTGGTGGCATAGCAAACAAAATTTTGGATTCTTTACTTAGCTTGTATTAATGACGGCAGATAACACCGGCAGAGGAAAATCATGTTGTTGAATTGCGGACATTAAAAAGCTCTCTAGATCAGTATTATATTTAGTTCTGTTGTTTATATATATCTCAAGTATAACTAATAACTAATAAGTGCCCCTATATGTTCTTCAAATCCATCATTCGCTGTTAAAAGATTGTCCGGTCTTAAGGGGTTCTGTTAAATTGCGCCCTTAATAGTTAAATCATGATTTAGTCAGCTCTGCATCTTCTTTTCTCTAATCTTTCTTATCATGCTTTAGAATTTGAGGGTGGTGATGCTTCTCACAGTTCATAAAATATTACCAAATTCTTTAACCTTGGATTGATATGGGTTGCATTTACCCCGATCAATCTACCACACGTCACGTCCTTACTTGTGTAGTAAAGGATACTGAGATGCTGCTGCAAACCATTTTACATGAGTGGGTGTTTAGTTGTTTTTATAGACTTGATAATCATGCACATCAACTACTAGGTCCTGTTCTTTTACCCTTTGCTTGAAAGGAGTATAAAGTTCAATCTATCTGAAGAAACTTCATTTATGTTCTGTGAAAATTTGCAGTGCTATATATGATGTAAGTCTTGCTGATGATAGCTGGTCCACAGATATATTTGAGTTTGTGGCTGGAAACACGTCCAATTCATGGGAAAAACTTGATGCGTGAGTGAAACCTTTTGCACATTCAAACTTGTATTCATGTCCTGTTCCTTGAGCCTCTCAAATCTTTCTGTAGTTTGTCTCATGCACAACTTTTATTTTGTCGTATGTGTTGGCAGTGGCTCTCATGTTTCACACGCTTTTGAGTTGGAATCCAAAGAGAAAACAACTTACTACAGCGCACCTGCTGTCATAACATATCGTATCCCTACGAAATCAAAACTTCAGGTTTGATTATTAGAAAATCTGTTAAGAACCTATTTGAAGCCTTCAATGTTTTATTTCACGGTTCTATTTTTCCTTTGTGTTGACTATCTGCAGGTAGCATATTCTACCCCTATTCCTGCACTAGAAACCTTAGCAGAAAAAGCTGTTGCCCACAAATTAGATTTGGTAACTTTTCCCTCCTAACACAAGCATGAGATATGATTTCCTTATAATTGTTCTGTAAACATTTCTTGCTGTTCTGACTAATCATTGTTTCTTCTTTTACCAATCGGGCTGTTTTGGACTTGCTGCTCGGTCTCAGGCAAAGGTAACTTGAGACCTCTTCGTTATTCTATTCCATTTGATCACTCAAAGTTTTTCAGTTTCACTGCCACAAAACGGAAAAAAGCAAGTGAAGGTTCTAATAAGTACCTTTCTGGTAGTTTGTAAGCGGAAGTTGTTCCAGTATTAAGGGTGAGTAATGATCAATCTGGAAGCTATTCCTATTTGGAATAGTTCTGAAGCAAATGTTCCCAATCGAAGTAATTGCTAGCATATATACAGTAATTACCTGTGCCCGGGCTATGGTCTAGTGGTAAGAACACATCCAGTTATATGTGGGTAGCTAAAGGGGCAGGCCCATCATCTATTGAGTTTCTAGTTGTGTGTTAATATTTTCTTTGCCAAGGTGATGCGAAGATCTCTTTTTGATAGTACTTTGTTTT
This sequence comes from Capsicum annuum, assembly GCF_002878395.1. NCBI lineage: Eukaryota > Viridiplantae > Streptophyta > Magnoliopsida > Solanales > Solanaceae > Capsicum > Capsicum annuum. The sequence goes on from NC_061113.1 coordinate 238,116,736, forward strand.
CTTTGTGCAGAAGTTGCTTGCAAAGTATGGATCCCATGTTTCTTTAGTTCTCATCGTTGCATTGTTCGTGCGAATTATATCTAGTCCATCTTTGAAATCAAGTGCGACGAACGCAAAGAAAAGACACTGATCATCATCTGCTGTAGCAAATTTCTTTCACAAAGGCAAGGCCTGAATCCTGATACAGAACTTTCTTCATAAGCAAGTGAAGGAAAACATTTCAGTGTTACAACGCATACAAATCTGTGTAATTGCATTTTGATGAACTGAAATGTATTGAATGATTTCACTTGGGCTATATGAAATGTTTTAATGAATTACTAAAAATATTTATACAATTAAGTTAGTTAGTTACATGTAAAGGATTGAAATTGTAGCATCATAGTTGTGACTCTAACCTTAAATGCTAGTAAGTCAAGAGTTAAAAACCAGTCTCCCTTGCTGTTATGCTAGTCAAATGTTTTAGGTAGGCATAGGTCGGTTGGTTTGGTTTTTTATTGAATAAAAATCATACCAATTATGTTGGTTTATTAAAACTATAAATTAAATCCAATCAACATAAAATCGATTTTTTCGGTTTAGATTTTAGTCGGTTTTTTTTGGGTTTTCGCAGTTTTTTTTAATAATCTTTATTTCTTACAATTATATTGTGATTGAAGATTAGATCAAGTATGTTTTCACTCATGCGCTAATGAAAAAACTCAATTATGAAAAAATAAGGAGCGAAAAACTCTCTTGAAACTAAAAAGTAAGATCAGAGTGAAAAGTTTAAGTTTTAAGCTTATATTGGGTATTGGATCATTTTATTAGCAATTAATGGACAAATATTACAACTTAATTAATATATATATATACAAGCGCACCTACTTTTTAAATATTGAAAATTAATAAAACTAATTGAAAAAGTAGATTATAATTAATATTTTATGTATAAAAAGTTTAATTATAATAAAAAGTTTATATATATATATATATATTATAGCGGTTTGATTTGGGTTCGGTTTGACTTTTTTTTTATTAACACCAAATCAAGAATAGTCAGTTTTTTTTTCAAACGTCAAATCAATCAAATCAAATCATAAGTTGATTTTTTTTCTTGGTTTGATTTGATTCTTCGATTTGATCTATACACCCTTAATTTTTAGGATAATTACGAATATTACACCCTTGGTTTTAGGATAATTACGAATATTGAGGGGAGAAATGCTCTCTGTCTGCTCAAAGTAGTAAGATTACTAATACAACACAATGCATGAGAAGGCCAAAATTTAAGCTCAAATCATTTCTCCTTTTTGATCATTCTCTCTTTTTAATCATCTATATCTATCTATAATCTATATCTATAATATATTAAAAGTGTAAAGATCTTTAGAAAAGTTATTTGAACTTTTTAGCCTTCATAAGACACTCTCCGAACCGACTGATGTTGAAGAATCAGTGGATGAGTTGTGGTTAGGGGTGAAATGCCACTCGAACCCAGAGCTAGCTGGTTCTCCCCGAAATGCGTTGAGGCGCAGCAGTTGACTGGACATCTAGGGGTAAAGCACTGTTTCGGTGCGGGCCGCGAGAGCGGTACCAAATCGAGGCAAACTCTGAATACTAGGTATGGCCTTAAAATTAAAAAAGAGGGGTCAAAGTCGGCTAGTGAGACGACGGGGGATAAGCTTCATCGTCGAGAAGGAAACAACCCGGATCACCAGCTAAGGCCCCTAAATACAATTATACATAAATACTAATAATATATATTTTTGGAAAAATAAAAAATCATTGTTATTAAAGAGTCCTAATTATAGTACCTTATATTTAACAAATAAATACAATCGCAGAAGTAAATACTAATAATTTCTATTTTAAAAAAAATTATAAATTGCGTGTACTATTTTTTAATTAAGGTAAAATAATTTTCTTTTCTCATTTTAATAGGAATATGTGATAGTAGTATAATTTGTTTAGATATAAAATTTCTTTAGTATTTTTAATATTTATACGTAAATAATAATTTATATTTACCCTCATAAATGTAGGAACAAAGGGCCGTGCAAGGAATTTCAATGGGCATACACATGATGTGGTGTAAAAGTATACAAATTAATAGACATCCATTTAATTGATGTTCCTTCTACCTTCACCTAATTTCAATAGCAATTTCACAATCAAGTTACAACAAATTGTCCAATCTTCTTAACAGAGAATAACACTTGCTTTTATCATATTATTTTATTTTAATTTACAGATAGTCGATGAATGTCGGTCGGTTTTGAAGAATTTTTTTAAGTAAAAAGTTAGGTTTAACTGTATTGTTTTAATATTTCTATTAATGTATTGTTTTATGGTAGTTTACAGGTCGTAAATGAATGTTAATCCGTTTTGAGGAATTTTTGTTGACCAGCTTTGAGGAATTTTTGTGTATAAAGGTTAGGTTTAATTGTATTGTTTTGATATCCCTTTTATGAAATTATTTTATTATAATTTACAGGTGGTAGATAATATCAACTGGCTTTGGAAAAAAAAATTAGGTAAAGATTAAGTTTAATTGTATTGTTTTGATATCTCTGATTTGAGATTTTTTTTGTGTGTTAGGTTTAGATGTATTGTTTTGATATCTGTGTTATCATATTATTTTGTTGTAGTTTATAGGTGGTAGATGAATGTTCGTTGATTTTGAGAAAATTTTTGTGTAAAAGTTAGATTTAATTGTATTGTTTTCATAGCACTATCATTGTATTGTTTTGTTAAAGTCTACATGTGTTAGATGAATGTCAAGCATCTTTGAGAATTCTTTTGGTAAAGATTAAGTTTAATTAAATAAATTCTTCATCTTTACATATTCAAAAAGTGTTGAATTTAATTATTATACGCATCTTTATCAATTTAAACAAATATCCTATTTAGTGTAACATTGAAATTCATTAAAGTGAGATACACGCGCAAAACGCATACACCTAAATTAGTATCTCAAAAATATAGGAGTAATATATTTTTATATTTAATAAGTAGTAATTATTAAATTTTTATTTTTACTTTACATGATGATTTATAGTAACATGGTATCTATATACGCGCGAAGTGCGTACACCTAAACTAGTATCCCAATGCAGGGATCCTATTACCCTGAACTTTTAAAAGTGGAATTAATCCCCCCTCGCCCCCTCCCCAAAACGCTATGTTCAGTTTTGAAGTAGAAAGGGAATTACACGCGCCAATGACATATTGACACGTGTATTTTTATTTAAAATTATTTTTTATTTAATTTCTTTTCCATTGTTATTTTCTTCTCCATTTTTATTCATCAAAATCCACAAAAAAATTACTAATATTTTGATCACATATGTGCCATCTACCTATCTCCATCAATAACTCAAACAAGAATGACTCAAAAACAAGATCAAAATTTTCAACAAGAAGAAAAGTGTAGAATTTTTTATTTTTTTTTTAAGATATGGCAAAATATCCAAAATGTAACAAATACGAAATAAGAATCCAAAATTGAAGTAGCAGCACAAAGCCATTAATAGGCTAAAGCATTGGCATCCAACATCCCAAACAACACTATTACAATCTAAACATTGGCATCCAACATCCCAAAACAATCAAAAACTCAGAAACTTCCTATTGTCAATTACAAAAAATTTCAAAATGCATCATTTTGAAAAAAGAATAAAAAAAATCATAATTTGAGAAAATCATCTTCACAAATTTCTTGAGAATTCGAAATTTTAATTACTATCAAGATTGTGCCGACAAATTCTCTTCTGCTGCCAATAGTGGGTTAGTTGATGATGACAATGATGGTTTAATTTTGCTATTTTGATAGAATTGAAGAAGACCCACTTGATGTGTATATTGAAATTGGGTCAAATTGATGTAATTGAATTGGGTGTATTGAAGATAACTTTTTTGGTGTGTGTGTGATGAAATTATATTCAATTCAATTCCAAGTCAACATTGGAACATTAATGGAGCACCATTGAAGATTGAAGAGAAGAAAGAAAGAAAGAAGAGAGAAGAGGAAGAAGATATAAATGAAAAAATAAATAAAAAAAACTTTCAATTTATAAAAATTAGAAAATTGATGGGTTGTTTGACCAAAAAAATAGTTTTTTAACGATTTTTTAACACTTTTACGTGTCCAATGCGCGTGAATTACACGCAATGATTCAAGTGGGTTGATATATGCCATTAAAATACATAAAAAAAAAAGTGTAGGGGGTAATAGGACCCCACAAAATTCAGTATGCTCAACTGAAAATTCGATCAAAGTTCAGGTAATTTTTTTGAGTACTATCCCTATCTCAAAATATAGGAGTAATATATTTTTATATTTAATAAGTAGTAATTATTAAATTTTTATTTTTACTTTACATGATGATTTATGGTAATACAGTATCTATATCTTATTTTAAATCACATATTTTAAATATATTTCTTTCCTTCTTAAATCTCAGACATATTTTTACATAAATGGGACGGTAGGATCAGTATGAGTTGTGGTGTGATTGTAAGATTGTTGCCTTCTTAATTAGAAATTTTATGTTTATAGTCTGAAAATGGAGAAAATCATGTTGGAAGTGTCATCTTTAGAATGAGTCTTACAATGCGTGATCTAAATTAATTGAATTCCAATACAGATACTAGTCACTCAATAAGAAACAAAAGAAAAATATTCCGGCCTCCATTCACATTTATTTATTAGTACTTATTTTGTAATTGAATTTTCTTTTTTATTTGTTATTTTGATAAATCAAGAATTTTTTTTTATTCATAACACTAATCGCATATTATTCATTGTTATAAATTAAAATGGCGGAAAAAAAATTGTGAAATGTTTTGAGAAGATTCACTGTTGAAAATTAAAATGGCGGAAAAAGAAATTATTAAATATTTTGAGAGAGAAATTAAGAAATATTAAGGTCATTTAATAAGTTAATGCATGTGTTAAAAGTCTTTATTTCTATTGTATAGAAGAGGTGGTTTCAACCACCTCTTACGTAATTACCAAAACATCCCTCTACTCCCATTTAATTACATATCATATCCCAATATATAATAATTTCATTGTTTCATTATAATGGTTTAAATATTTAATATATTCTATTAATTTATATTAATTAATTATAACTACATATTGGAAGTAAATTTTATTTATTTATTTAATTGACTATCATGTTCAAAACTAATTTGTTACCACAAATCACAATAATTAATAACTTAAAATATTTAAAAGACATATAGAAATTTTATTGACTCTCATTATTTTAGCAATGCCACATAAATTGAGATAAAAGAAAAGGTACTGCAAATCATAATAATTAACAACTTAAAATATTTAAAAGATATATAAAAATTTTAGTTGACTTTTAAAATTGTATCGAAGCCACATAAATTGGGACACAAGGAGTAAATATATTATTTGATAATTACGTAAAAATTATTATAAATCACAACAATTAACAAGTTAAAATACTTTTTTAAAAATAAATAAAAGTTCTATTCAACTCTCAAAATTTTATCGGTACAACATAAATCATGACAAAATAAAAAATTATTTTAATTAATTGCAACTAAATATTTAAAGTAAATCAATTTTATTATTCTAATTGACTTAAAATAAAAAATTATCTTAATTAATTGCAACTAAATATTTAAAGTAAATCAATTTTATTATTTTAATTGACTTTTATATAGAAAACTAATCTTTTTATTTATTTTAGTAAATTTAAATTTTAAAATTATTTTTTTTCTTCTTATATAGAAATACTAATATTTAAACTTAACTTCAAATTTTTAAAGTACAAAATTAATAAATTTAATTTAATAAAATAAATTTCTAATGAATATTTTCTTAGAATTTGTGTTGGGTCAATATGTATCAAGTTAAAAAGAAATAAAGAAAAATATATAGTAAAATTTTATTATTGTGAAAGATAAATACAATTCACTATCCAATAATGTTTAATAATATCACTATCCAATAATGTTTAATAATATCATACTTTGCATATGCAAATATAGCATTCCGTATTTAATTAATATACTATTCGGGTGAATTATCGATGATTACTATTGGATATGATAAAATTATATTAATTTTTATAGTAATAACATAATCAATCGCTCTTAATTAATTATTATGAGTCATATAGGTATTAAGAAAATAAATAATATTTAATGAAAAATAAAATAGACATAAAATGCGAAATTACTATTTAAAATTAAATTTTCGTCTTTCGACGATGATTTTACTAGATCACTCCTTATTATAAGTCATTTATGTATTAGAAAAATAAGAATAACAAAATGATATGTCAACATAAAATATTTGATTGACTATCAAAATTATATTAGTGTCACATAAATTGGGACGGGACAAAAGAAGATATAAAACAACATATATTATTTGAAAATGAAATAAAAAGTACTGTAAATAAAAATAATTAACAAAAAAAATTAAAAATTGATTGATTTCTGCTTCAATTGCTTCAATTGCTTCAATCATGATTTTAATGTACAGTGATGTTTAAAGAGGGTAAAATGACATAATGAGGTTTAAAGAGGATAAAATGTATGTCGTAAAGTGTGAAAAGAATAAAACATAAGTAATTTTTATTACTATATTTCAAAGAAATTAAAGAAAAGAAGTATAAAGATTATTTGCAAAAGATTTTTAAAAATTAATTTAAATATAAATAAAGTAAATTTAGGTAAAAAAAACATGTATCTATCATAAATTTACTACCAAATACTTCACATTTTCTTAACATTAGCAAATTTTCTATCAAATATGTGTAGCCATCTTTCTCAACTTTTTACAGCTCCTCAATATTAATTAACATTTTTCTGTTTTAAAAATAAAATTAAAAAAAATAAAATCTCAACTCTTCCTTCGCTATTAAAAAATAACACCCTTTTCCTATGTTAAAAATAATAATTAAACAAAATAATAGCGAATCTAAGTTGTGTATTTTTTTTATCAGGTAAGCTTACATGATTCTTTATCTTTACGATATTGAAAATCAATAATCTGCTGGATATTTGATTTAAGCTATTTCATCAGATTTATGCCTATTTTTTTTTTATATTTCTGATCGCAAAATTCAACAAAAAGATTAAAAAAGAATTTCAATTGTGATCCCCTCAACTCAATCATACTAATAAAAATATTCTACTGCTCAAATTTTCTACTCCAAGATAAATCCTAAAATTTAAAAATTACAATTCATATGTTCTACTATTAGGCCCGTGCTGACACGGATCATGCACTTCTAGTATTATTAATACCTAAAAAATAAAGTATATTATTAATATATATTTTAATATATAATAAAATGTATAACTAATATAAATAAAAAAATATATCAAACAAAATATTAATAATATACATTAACTATTGCATATATTATATTTTTCAATAAACTCTACCAAATGAGCCCAAGTAAAAACGAACCGAGCAAGTACTCCTTTCTAAACTTGGGAGTGCAGGACGGATGGTGTGTACGTGGAAATGAAAAGATGCAATCACCGTCAGTGGAGCCACCCATGCAAATGGACCCCACCACAAGTCTAAATCCATGAGATCCTGCATACGTGGCAATCTTCTAGAACTTATATATATACACACACAATCCGTCCTCTTCCACCCCTTCGAACATTCCAAAGCCCTCCCCCTTCACTTTGCTCATCAACTAAAATTCCCCTTCCAATATTTCTCAAATTACTCGCTATATAATAATTGAAAAAAAAAGATCAACCCTATCTCCTCAATATTCTACCCCCAAACCCTAACCGGAGTTATCAAATGTCTGAGTTTCCGTCACCGGAGGACGGCGGCGGAGAAATGACCGCACACGACAATGTCGGTTCTAAGCGCCACCGTCGACCCAACGTCAGATTAGGCGACGTTGGGGGTTCCGGCGCCGGTGAGTATTCTTCTTTCGAACAACGAAGGGTCAAGAACAACAAGGCTACGAAGAATAATCGCCATAATCAAACTCTTGCTCTTGTTGTTACTAACCCTAATGAACATAGAAGTGTTGAGGAAGACGATAACACGGATGCGAATTTGGATGATGTTGCAATTGGCAGTTGGAAGATTAAGAATTTGAAATCCAAGAAGGGCGCTGGCGCGATAACCAAGAAAATGAGGACGGGTTGGACTTCGAAATCTAATGATAAAATGCTGAGTACTGATGTAGATGATTTGGAGAATAATGAAAACTCAGTGCAAAGCCCAGTTGATCATTACAAAATTAATGATGATAATGTGAACATGTTTATTGACATTGATAGAAGGATTGGTAATGTGAATGTGAATAGTAGTAGGAAGAGGGGAACTAGGGTTTCTGAGGATGGCCAAACTGATCCAGAGGCTCGGGATTTGAACGTTGGCTCGGAGAGGAATGGGGTTAAGGTGTGGTTGAACCAGTTGGGACTTGGCCAGTATGCGTCTTTGTTTGAGATTCATGAGGTTGATGATGAGGTTTTGCCAATGCTGACATTGGAGGATCTTAAGGATATGGGAATCAGTGCAGTTGGATCGCGAAGGAAAATGTATTGCTCAATTCAGGATCTCAATAAAGATTTCTCATGAGGAGTATGATCTGTAAGGTTCTTGTAGCTGCGTAAACTTACGGTTGAAATCTTGCTAGATATATTGGCATTAGTTGCAGTTTAAGGTCTAATTTTGCTGATTTTGGGTTCTTTTTGTAGTTCAGATGCAATTCTGATATACTAGCATGGTGTTTTGTAGTGTATAGTGCAGAAACTGTTGATAACATCTTTGTTAATTTGGTTCTACATAGGCCAGAACTTTTAGAACCCGCAAAATAGATATGCATCATTCAAGAAAATGAAATGTAGTTACTTTTCTCGTTTTCGTAATAAACTTTGATGTCCAATCTTGATCTTGCTATCTTATTTAAGCAAATATTTGTTTGCTGAATGTGTGTTACGTTGTTGTTACTTTTGAAACGACGTTGGAATGAGCCATTGACATCCATTACTTTCTTGAGTATACCTGCAGCGTTGTGAATTGTATCAATCTATTGTAGCGTGAGGAACTCTAGAGAACATTTTATTTGTGATAAGGTAAACCGATTTTATTGATGATGGGAATGAGCCATAGAGAAAATTCCGTTTGGCCATTATCTAATGTCTGCTTAGTGTTGATTGAGTAGCCAATTCTGTATATGATGCTGAAGAATTTTGGTTATTGACATGCTTGCTACAGTATCAGGTCTATATCATTTGTGAGAAACTAATACTCTGAGAATGTTCTCATAATTCGTTTGTAGTTCCTGTGATCTTATGCATATGTATGTCCTTGTATATATATATATCAACTGTGTGGTACTCTACGAACTTTTAACTTTTTGCTTAGTTTTAGGAGTTGGCAATCGTGATGTGAATTCTAAGCTTCACGGTTAATGTCTCCTAGATTTCTTGCTTAAATGAAACTATAGTGGGATACCTCCACATTGACATGTAGAAATGTTGCTTTGGAAATTTTAGATAGAATGATGAACCGCACACAAGAACACAGAGAGACATATTTTAGTTAGAGAGCGACCCTACAAAGCACTTTGAGTAGCATATATTGATGTCTGAATTGCTTCTTTAGAAAATGAGCTTAGGTCTGCCTCCTGATCAAGATGGTCATTTGTAAACTATCAAAACAGCTGTCTTGTCATCACGAAGTGGTACAGGACAACAAGATGGTGAAGTGAATACCTTTGTGCCCTTTCCCATCAGAATGACAACCACAAGCGAACAGAAGCCTATGCAAAGACGGGCCTGTCGTAAAAAAAGTTAAAGATATTTGCCAACCATTTTACCTCTTGATACGGATTTAGGATTTTAGGTCAGTGAATGCAGATTACAGTTGCATCCACTGCTCCTCTGTGACATTGACAGTTGTTGCAAACTTAGTATAACTACATATTTCCGAGAATTTACTACAGTTACTACACATACGGAGGCGAATGCAAACACACCCACTACATCTTTCTTGCATTCTCCCCTGCCTGCCCCTCCTCTCCTCCCAGACCTCCTTAGATGAATTTCAGTTCGGGGCAGAAATTTTGGTAGGATATCCTTCCTTTCTCTTTCGTTGGTTTTTGACAGGCTATGGGAGAGAGGATTTTGCTGCTCAGTGTGATAAATATGATAAATATCAGCAAAAGTGAGCTTCTCTGATTGGTTATTGATTATTCTGTAATCAAGACCTGGTCCTACATGTAATCTTGGGTACTCATCAAGAATATTTCATTCAGGAAAATCTAAATAAAACGCTGAAAGAACTTTTGAGAGTTCTGATATTCACATATATGGATTTTCAGAGTGTTTGTGACTCTGATTCAAACGAATGAATTGATTGTTTAGATGCCCCTTTGTTTTGTTATACTTCACCTCATCTTGAATTTGCTTCTTGATGTTCTGGATTAGCAGATCCACCATAATTGTGCAGAACCGTGTTTATCTTTTTAGTTCTTGTTTGCTCAGCCAGTTATATAACATTCGTTCTTCTAAATTTTGTAAGATGTAAGAATCAAGTTTTTGAGGATGTAAATACTCATTTGCCAGAAAACGACACACTTGTAGTTGAGATTATAAGTGGTTTCTATCAGCAAGGTTATTTCTGGCTAGAACAATGTGGCAGCTTGTGAAAAATAAAAACAGCAAGGTTATTTCAGACTTCTCATTCAGAACAGGAATTAGATGTTTCCAACTGTATTATACGTCACAAGTAGCATGAGCCATTCCCATCACTAATTGAAATAGAGTTCACAACTCCAACGATGTATATTCTGAAAAAGGCAAGCGAATACGGGGAAAGTAAATAAAATACATATGAATTTTATATCTCAAGATGTAAATTTTGTTGCAGATTGACACCATCAATTGAATGGACAAAAACCCTAAATTTCTAATCCATAACTAATGCCAATCACTGCTTGATTTCTTCATTTCATGCTAAAACCAACACCACAAGAGTAGAGCCGGTTGATGATATACATTTGAAAGGCTAAACTAAAGATACAATCTTAGTCCCACACAAGCCGCCGAAAGAATTACATAAATAAAAAGAAAACTCTGCCGTATAACTTGGTAAGAGCCACCTTAACCTTGCACGTTCCTCGTCAACAAGACTTGAACCAACTTTGAGGGAAACATTCAGGTAAGCAGGCAGGCAAATTCTGAAGAAAGTGGAGTGGTCAAAAATGCACCAAAAGAAAAGGTAGCAGACCATCTTCCCAAAGGTGCAAGGTTTTTTCACAGCATGACCCTGAAATCTGTCTAATGAAGTCACGTTAGTTCAGTTTTCTGACTATCAACTTGTTGGGAACTGTGCAGAGTTGGCCATGTCCTGGATTGTGCTCCAGTGGATACATTGTAGTGCCTTTTACATATCTGTGATGTTCAACAGCTGCTTTTCGAAGGTTTGAAATGTCCACATCGTTTCCTTTCTGTTGCTTCTTGATTATGGAACATGTAGCCAAAAGATTGTTCGATCCAGCTCCGACCCTCCTACGGACATGCAAATTGAGCTTATATAAGATTGTTGAACAAATTTAACAAAGAAACTTGAAATGACATTGGGATGTTGATTTTCTTAACAGTTGAAATAAAAGTTATTGCCGCAGATAGAAACAGTTTCATTTACCTGAGCAATTTCTCTGATGCAATTCTGGCAGCAGTGATTGTGCTGCGGCTGGGTAACCACTTCACAACACGATCTGGATCGGCTCGCATTGGAGAATGGATTTTGATAAGCTTTAAAAATTTGATAAATGTTAGATTTGCAATATATCAGGAATTAAGGCCCTATATCATTTGGGGAAAAAGAAATAGATTAGCATCTTTATAGAACTAGTTTTTACTAACCCCTAGGCATTCCATCATTTGATAGTATGCCCTTCCTTGAAGAGGTGTATGACCTTGCCGAGACTCTGAAAAATACCTGGTCCTGTGATGACATAAACACTTTCAGATCAGTAATGCAGGAAAGGAAGATGTGATGACAATGTTTCTAGAAATATTTAGAACAAAGAATATCTGCCATAAGCTGTTTTAGCTTCATCTTACCATTCTTTATAGCCCGGATCAACTGTAAAACCATACATATCAACAGTGTCACAGATGGAGAGGGCGAATTCTAGAGCCTTCAGTCCAGTTCCTTTTGCTGCTGAACCAAAGGATGCACCCAACATGAGATATACTTTGTTGATAATGGGAACTTCCTACAGAGACACACCAAATAGGAAGGTGTAAACAAATTATTTCCAGACTGCCTTGAAAAACCTTATTGATGCAGATATACTGGGTTGAGTATCTTCCGCCAAAAGGATATACTACCAGAGAGGAAGCTGTAAGAAATTAATTTCCAGTCTGCCTGAGAAACAACTTTATTGCATCACATAGTCAACGATTTATCGAGTTTGGGGAAGACAATTGGGAGTGGATAACTATGTATAAAATAACAAGCAGCACATAATGCAGAAACTATTTCAAGTATACAGACATCAAAACCCAAATTCTGGTTTTATTTCACTTCGAAAGGGAAGAGAGGTCTTTCCAAACTAGAGATCAGAAATAACTCACCAAGATTTGGCTTAGTATGTAGACTTTCCCTAACTAAAGCACACAAGTCAACTTGGGATTACAATCTATGTTATGATTATACTTGTGTTAGCAGTCTACATTACAGAATTTCTGCATAGTAATGTAACATGCATGACACTCTCAGTTCCAAAATAGAGCAAAGACTAAAAGATTCTATTTGTTTCATTATCTCCTTTCCAATATAGAGCAAAACTAAACATTCCATTTGTTTCATTATCTTTTTTTTTCTTTAGCCATAAAATATAGTATCTAATACCTACCAAGATTCAGTCAAATGAATGGAACAACAATATTTCTCTCTTAATTTCTTTTCCTATTTTTCCCTCTTACTGCAAGAACAAATGTCTTTGTATCTTGGAAACTAAATCCAAATTCACAAGAAATCACTGTCTCTTAAGTAATTCCTACCAAAAAACAGAAAAGAGAGAGAAGAGTGGAGGAAACCATATGCCTAGACCGGTAGACCCTACATAACTCAAAAGAGGAAAACTTCTTCATATTAGTGTACGCGAAGGTATTCCGTATGCATGCAGGAAAATTGAGCCTCTCTTCCGACCTCCCCTACCTCCTCTCTTCTTTTTTTTGGGGTGGGGTGGGGGTGGGGGTGGGGGTGGGGTGGAGGATCTTCTAAGGAGAGTAGCATGTAATATGCATTAAATAGAGGAAAGGAGCATCTGTTCTTCAAAACAGCTAACGGCGCACGCTTGACTTGCAACACCACTTTAACATTTTGGATTATCTTATTAAATACAAAATGCGAACATTCTAAGTGAAATGATATTTGTGGACTAATATGTAGAAAAATGATGTGAGGTGAAGACACTATTTAGGAAAGACCAAGTTTGTTACTCTGATGGATTGAGGTTTTAACAATAGTATGGATGACCCGACAATGAGAAGTATATAAGGCACTATAACGCAAAAGCTGCATGGGATTGAAAAGCAAACCCTACAGAGGAGTTTTTTCTTCCTTCTTGCTATGAAAAAGAAAACACATTGAATCCCACCCACCCTCCCTCACTGACCCAAAAATGGAAAAAATTCTCGTACTTCCTCCACTGGTGGATAGTTCTTTAATATAGTCTATGTTAATACACATCGTGCAAAACAATGAGGTATTTTACTAGGCTGTCCGTGCATATCATATGCAGAGGAAAGTACTCACCCGAATCATCTTGTTCATGATATCATGTATAGTTGTTTTGATTATCAACACCTCCTTTCCTCTTTCTGTAGAATTTAACATATTTAGTATGATCGTAATAAAAGATCAAACCCTACAACAAGTGGAAACTGTGCCAATACCATGCAACTCTGCTACTTTGTCAAGAGCTTTAGCAGAGCCCCTATTAAGAAGGCGAAATGTACTTTTCGAGCCAACAAATTCTGTGTAGTTCTGTGAAAACAATAAAGAAGGGGGTGTTAGGGGTACACAAAATCAGGTGAAAAGGAGAAGTTGATCAGATTGCAAAACCTGTATTGGTGCTCCATTTTCCCTGAAAACAGCTTCATAGCTATCAATCTCATCACCAAATTTTGTTTTAAGAAGGTCTCCTGAGTTGCCTATAACAGCACATCGACCATACTGCCTTGGAAATAATGGTGGTCTTTCTGGAAGAACTAGAGAGAGCTTCTCCATGCATAGGGTTCTGTTTTCACAACGGTTCCTGCACCAGATACGTGATACATCCACAAAAATCAGCAAACCACCCCAGATTCTTTAGTTGCAGAAAGTTGGAAGTTCACACTAATTGTAAAATTCATGTATGGAAGAATTTTTATAAGCATTAAGAGGTAACAACTGTACGATATGAAAAGTACATGTTTCATGATGCTGCAAGATCACATAAGAGTATTCCAATTACACTACATCAAAAGCAAGCAACAATCAACATAGTGGATCACAGTAAGAGAGTGTCCACATTTGCCTGTTAGAAGCAAAAGTTAATCACTCCAATCATGGTTATACAGCTAATTATGCACTTATGTTTAAGGATTTCTAAGTGATAGTACCAACAATATTGACAACCATATGGTCAAGAGTGAGAACACACTTACAGTTGTACTCCCTTATTAATCCTTCTCCATGCATAGTCCTCCCATCCATTGGGTAGGGCATCAATGTACTCCTTCGTGAGTACTGTGGTACTGTTCCTCACCTAGCAATCATCTCACTGTATTTAAATCAATTGTAGTATGTAAAATAATGCGCAAGCTGCAAACTATAGGTAAGCAGCTTCAAGCAAATGCTCTAGTCAGACAAACAAAACACCTTAATTTCAATAATAACACAAATAGTACAAATTTAATCCAGCAGTCATGTTAAACACTTACTGACCTGTTCCCAAGTAGCCACAGCTTCACACAAGTTCAGTTCATATGATAAGCCCTCAAGTTCTCCAGTTTTTGGATCTTTCTATTATATGTACAACCAAAAAGAAGCGGTAAATAGCTGAGGATATTCAACAACTCTTTGCGAGTTTCCAATTTTGTGAAATAAAGTATATAAGTGAGGGAACCAAGGGCGCATGCAAGAAAGGGAATTAGGCTATTTATGTGTCATGCTTTGAATGATGATGGAGAAGATAGACCTACCATGGTAGCGGGGACAGTCACCCTATATTACCTATATGGCAAATTTTTTTTATTTATTTTTTCTTGTGTGTGTGTTGGGGGGGGGTTGCAGTGCACGAAAGAACACTTACCCACTTTGGTACTGTTTCACTGGGGAACTTCATTATAACTTCACAATAGTCCCTGCCACTTGCAGCTTGTAAACCTAATCCATTTCCACTCTGCATCACTTTCCAGTTAGCTAATACAACAAACATGTAGGATGGCAGACGCTGTCAACCAATATTAAAGATCTAATATGTACAGTACAGTAATCTCCAGGCCTTACATACAAACCATAAACACAATAACTAGAACAAAGTTAATCCTCACTATTTTTGCAACTGAAGACGCCAAGGGGAAAAAGCTTTGGAGCAGAGAGAGAAGCAACTATTGCTCAGTGCAGAACTAGGCGTGACCAGACAGTTGGTTTTAGAAGGAATGCCTTGATTGGAAAATGGATAACATAGCTACAAGATTTGGGGCAGGTTAGTGCATCTCTCAGACGAACCTGACTCACTGGTCTAGACTGCTATCAGTAGTGGAAGGTTCACTGATAAGTTTTGCTACAAAAGCCTCACCAAATTTACAATGGACGTGGAAGATGATATGGAAAACCAATGCCGCTAATATAATGGTGAATGATAGAGGAACTTGCAGAGGAGA
The DNA here is from genome assembly GCF_002878395.1 of Capsicum annuum. NCBI lineage: Eukaryota > Viridiplantae > Streptophyta > Magnoliopsida > Solanales > Solanaceae > Capsicum > Capsicum annuum. The sequence goes on from NC_061113.1 coordinate 238,132,633, forward strand.
GAACTGTAAATTTATGCAGTAAATGCTGCATGTGTGGAGCATATAAATGGACAATAAACGCCTTTTTTGTATTGCCCAGTGGCAGTCAAATTTTGGGTACTCTCTCTCAAATGAGTTGAATGGGTGATGTCTAGGTCACTTGAAAACTTATTTTGTTCATAAGTATGGACGTAAGTCTGGATAAAAGTTGAAGATGGCGTGGAGGAAAATGCCAGTCTGCATTGCTTGGGTTTTGTGGAACCAAAGATACTTTCAAGGAAAGCCTGCGACTGTACATGCTTTTAAGCTAAAGGAATGCTACAGACATCTATAAACTAAAGATATCAGAATACATACAAATAGAGGTAACAACAACTGAACTAAGCTTAAACACGATTACCCCGCTGCAACAAGAGCAAGCAACAAATCCTGATCTTTGTACCATAATTTATAATGTAAAATTAGGTAGAGATAACTCGTCCAGCCTGGTTGGAAGATGTTCAATCAAACAAGTTTGGATATGAACAATTAGCATCCCGAGATCCAAGCTTGCAGTAAATGAACAGTAATGATTTTCATAAATGACAGTAAGCCAATCAAGCCTAATATACCTTAGTTTTCTCACATGTAACTAAAAAAGTGCACAAAAATAGAGATTAACCTGGACATTTGGGCAAATGGAAGATATTCAAAGGACAAATTAAATTGTACATACAGAGAGTCATTACACAGATTAAACAGCAGTTAACACATACGCTTAGCATTCCCTGTCTATTGTTATTATTAATAGTACTAATAATAATAAGTAAACGTAGACATTTGGCAATTCAGCTACTTCAGAGCTTAATTAACTACACAGTCAAAAAAACTTCAACAACAAAATTGAAAATTCGCGTAACCAAAAGCCACCACAAAGTACAACTCACCACACACTTCTGGAAACCAGACTGTAAAGACTGTAATGCCACCAAATCCTCATTGGATAGATGAAATGCTACACACACACACAAAGAAAAGCAACAAAATATATCAATTCATTCACATTCACAAGTCGGTGCACAACAAATTAGGAAGAAAAAGGCAGTGCGGTGTACGTTATATGCGCACAAGGATCTATTGTGCAAAATAAATTGTATAAATGGGAAAATAAATGATGTACGCACATAGAGTGGAGAGACCAGTGATATAAATGAGAATAGCGCCGAGTCCAGAAGCCAAAGCAACTACAAATGCAAGTTTCAATAGCTTCATCTAATATATATATTTAGTATTAGTTAGCCAATTCTCTGAGCTTCAATTAGATCTGGAGAAGGAAATACTGTTTGATTTTTCGCTCTCAATCAACTGATGCACTGGAAGCTTCCCTTTTAGTAACCTTTTTTTTTTTAATAAATAGAAAATCAAGTTAAAAAAAGCTGTCTTTCAGTCACTTCTAACTTATTTCTTCTCACTTTAGGTTCATAAACTTTGTAATATTTCTGCTACTGCCAATTGAAATGATACTCATTCTATTTTAGACCACAAATAAATTGCCAAAATATGAAAATCTAGGATGTGTTTGGTGTGGAAGAAATTGTTTTACACGAAAATTGTTTTTTTTTTTTTTTTTTTTGTGTGTGTTTGTGTGTGTGGGTGGGGTAGGGGGATAAGTGATTTGCTTTCTTAGATTGTGGTGTTATGTTAATAAGAATAAAATATTGTTCAAAGAGCATTTTGGTATAATTTGAGAAAATACTTTAACAATGAACTTGACCCCGACCCAGGACCTCAACTCCCAATGCGACTTTGTACTTTGACACGACACTTGATTCCCAACTCCTTTACGGAATTTGATTTCCTTTGCCCCATCCCAATTGCCACTCCGATCCTAACTCGAGACTTGACTCAAGACCCTAACCCTGAACATGACTCTCGATTCTCAACCTCAACGCTGACTCGAAATTCGATAGTGACATGAGTTTTGACTTTGGATCGAGAGTTGGGATCTAGATCAGGATTGAGGTTACGATTTGGATTCGGGACTCTGGTTGGGTTGGGGGATGGGATTCGGGACTCTAGTTAGGGTCGGGACTCGAGTTGGGGTTGAGAATGGGGTGGCGAGGTTGAAGAGAGCTTTGAAAATTATTTCTTATTTTATGAACGAATGTGATTTTCCATAAATTTGATGAAAATGAGTTTATTTGATAAAATTAGAAAATATTTTTCAAAAAATATTTTCTTTCATGCCAAGCACACCTATACTCTTTTACACTTGGGAATGAACAAAAATTACCTTGATATCTAGAGCTTTTTAAAATAATTAGGTTTTATATTTTATTCTTGCCATTAATGTATTTTGTACTCATGTCATAGTATCCTGTGATGGTTTGAACAATTTAGTCCCTTTTCATCTCAAAGAACGTGGTACAATAAATGAAGTTGCGTCTTTCTTAATTAGAGGTTTCAATTCTTAAATTTAAAGATGTAAAAGTTCTTGATAGAAAGTACTTCTCCAAATAAGTCTTACACAACATGAAATCTAAACTAATTGAGTTTCAATGCGGGTGACACTAAGAGCCTATTTTGCTTTGAGGTTAGCAAATTTCTTATTTGAAAAACACTTTTATAAATAACTTTTCAGAAAAGTATTTTTTTAAAAAAATGCTTATTCAATTAAAAATGCTTTTGATAAACAAATTGTGTAAATCTTTTTCAAAAGGTGTTTTTGAGAGACAAAATACAAAAAAAAATATGTATCAATAAACTTTTATTATTAAAATTATTTTATAGAGAGAAATTATTTTAAATATCTATTATAATATTTTAATTAAGTTTTTTTATTTAATTAAAAAATACGTATTATAAATTTTTCAATCAAAAGGTATATACATAATCCATATTAATATATTGTAAGAATACATAAATTATAAAATAAGATAAAAAGTTTATGGTGTAAAAATGTAGAGTAAAATTTTAAAATAAAACTTTACTCAAACTTATGAGAAATGCTAACTGTTTTCCAACACGGTCCGAGTTCTCCCTAAGCTGGAAGGCTTTAACTCTGGGTTGGAGTCACTGTCAAATAGGCCTTCAATGGCAGCCGGGAAATGGAGAGCATATCAATTTCTTCACAGATGCTTGGATAGCGCCTAATATGCCTCTTCGAAATCTGATCCATGGACCGCTTCTTCAATATGAACTTATATCTAAAGTGTCCCAGTATAGAGTAGCTAATGATTGGTCCTTCTCGCAGCTATCCTTCGACCTTCCTGATAGTATTATTTCTCTCATAAATGTTGTCCATTTTCCTTGCTACTACCCCTCAGCGGCAAATAAAATCAAATGAGAATTGACAGACTCCAAAAACTTTACTGTGAAGTCATGCTATAACGGTATCTTTTCCTCAATCCATCCCAACGCGGACAATTTCAACTTCTCTTGGACATGGAAGTTGGATATGCCACCTAAAATCAAGCATTTCCTTTGGCTCATTAATCATGATGGACTCCCAACAGCTTCTTATCTGCATCATATTCACTGTATCCCTACCCCTAATGGTAGACTTTATAACTTCACAATGGAAGAAATCATTGTCCACCTCTTCATTTACTGCGAATCCATTGAACCATTGTGGATTCAGTTAGGCATCATAGACCAAATTCGAAAACTCAGGCAGACGATGCCAGAGAACCAACATCCATTGTTGTGGCTCTTGCAACTACTTCATCTTAAGCCCTCACAACAAACAACGCAGTATATTCCTAGCAAAATACTGCTACTCTACTGCCTTTGGGCAATCTAGTTAGCGCGAAATAGATGTATTTTCTACAACACTCCTTTTGAAATCTCTGTTGATAATGTGATGCCATTAGCCACTGAATATTTTTTTTTTAGCGGGTAAACAACGAACAGTTAAGCAAACCATACCAGTGTACATCAAATGGAAGCCCCCTGCACTTTCTTTTGTTATGCTTAATACTGATGCAACCTTTCCTTCCAAGTTGGAAATGACTTCCATAGCGGGTTTCTTTCTAAACTCAAATGAGGATTGGTTACTAGGATTCACTAGTAGGATCTTTGTCCCAAGCCCTATGGAAGCTAAACTTCAGGCTTTACTTTTGGGTTTGAGCATTACAATTCAATATCGTTACATGGCATTGCAAATAAACGTAGAATGTGCTCAAATTGTTCATGTCATATCAAATGTATCGTCTGATGATTCACCTTTATTGTCTGATTGCAGGTACCTGATGCGTAGTTGGATGGCCCGTTACTGGAGCACGTGTACAGGGAACAAAATAAGTTGGCTCATGCACTGACACGGACGAATGTAGCTACTACTACGAAACTATTTTGGGAACCTCATGCATCCGTAGAGGATATTTTGATTGCCGACAAAAATGGAGGCTTGAGTTGTCGTACGGTCAGGATACACACGCCTGATCAACTTGTGTTTAATAATACTAATCGTAGTTATCAAGTTGTGAATACTAGGAATATGTATACTACTGCCGGTGCTTGTACAGTGGCTCGCCCATAGATAATCTCTCTGTAATACGTTAAGAACTTTTATATATATATATATATATATATTATGTTCTGTTTATCAAAAAAAAAAAACTAACTTAAGTAAAAAGAAAAAAAAAGGGGTGTTTGTGTAATTCTGAAACTAGGCGATGATGGTGCAATTCTATTAAGGCACGGACAGACACAAATCACTACATAACGTTCCGGGACGGACTTAAAAAAGTTCAACGACTCCAATTTTAATCTTTCCCTGCGCATCTAATCAAAGCAAAGAACAGTGGAAGAATAATGGCTTCGAGATATTGGGTGGTTTCTCTTCCTGTTCAGCAAAACTCATCTACCACTTCTCTTTGGAGTCGCCTTCAAGAATCCATATCCAGGCATTCATTCGACACTCCTCTTTACAGAGTAAGCTTGCTTCTCCCTAACATTTAATTTTTCAATGATCGTGGTGTCCAGGTTAGCTTCTGCTAACATATTATACCGATATCTGCCTGATTTTTTTGGATCATCTTCAATTTTTGTCGTTGAATTTGCAGTTTAATATCCCTAATCTCCGTGTCGGTACATTGGATTCGCTTTTAGCTCTCAGCGATGATCTTGTTAAGGTTAGTGTGTGTGTGTGTCTATCTCTACATTTCCTTATTTCAGTTGCGAAGCATTAGTAATGTGTGATCTATATTGGATTGTTACGATTTTCTCGTTTTTTAGTAGCTACTTAGCTGCAATTTTACAATTGGGGAAGGGGATAGGTAGAATTTGATTATTTTGGAATCGAGAAATAGTAGTGTGTGATCTATAATGGACTCTTGTCATTTTCTCCCTTTTTAAGTAGCTACTAACTGCAATTTTGCAATTGGGGAAGAGGATAGGCAAAAACTGTATTTAGGAATCGAGAAATTGTAATGTTTGATCTATAATGGATTGGTTATCGTTTTCTTCTTTTTTAGTAGCTACTAGCTGCAATTTTGTATTTTAGGAATCGATAAGTAGTAATGTGTGATCTATAATGGATTGTTGTCGTTTTCCTGTTTTTTGGTAGCTTCTAGCTGGAATTATGTAATTGGGGAAGGGGATAGGTAGAACTTGATTATCGAAGGGGAAAAACTGTATTTAGGAATGGATAAATTTTGTTATTTAATGCGGCGTTGATGCGAATCTGATGTGCAAATCTTGAGTTTTTTGTTGTAATGGATTGTTAACGTTTTCTTGTTTTTTAGCAATTTTTGCAATTGGGGAAGGGGATAGGTAGGGCAAAAGTTGTGTTTAGTAATTGAGAAATTTAGTTATTTAATGTGGAATTGGTGTGAATCTGATGTGGAAAGTTCGAATTTTTGCAGTCGAATACCTTCATTGAAGGGGTTTGCTCCAAGACACGACGTCAGATCGAGGAATTGGAGAGAGTTTCTGGTGTTCTCAGTACCTCTCTCACCGTAGATGGCGTTCCTGTTGACTCATACCTCACTAGGTAATCACCTAGTTTGACTGCTTTCGTCAAGTGAGAACTTTTTTCTGATAAGAAAATTTGATTTTGGTTGTAGGTTTGCATGGGATGAGGCGAAATATCCAACAATGTCACCTCTTAAGGAGATTGTGGATGGAATTCACAGCCAAGTTGCCAAGATTGAAGATGACCTTAAGGTATCTATTCGGTTGTTTTATATGAAGCAACTTTTTTTTAATCCAAGAGAAGTAGTGGGTATTAGAATGTTGGAGATCTTATTTATATAAATTTCGATTTTGTTGGGTGGTGACAAGGATTTCCATATCAAATCTTACATATCATATTCACGATACAAGTAAATAGTATCCTCAGTATGTATAGGGTGGGATATGGTGAGGTAAAACAAAGATATAGCTTTAATATGTAAAGTAAAACTCGCAATGCGAATGAAGCACATACTGATGTCCTAGTAAACAGAGAACAGATTTTTTGAAGGAACGAAGAGCACCATAACTGAGTGAGAAAGCAAAGACGCTTATCAATCCTTACTTTCATTTTTTGCCAATGAAGTCTTGTGTTTGCTCTTTGGAGAATTGAATAGGTTCATTCAGGGCAAATATATTTAACCACTCATTTCAATTCTAGATGCCAGACAATCTTGTGTCTTTTCCCATATTCATTTTATCAACCATCAACGTCTGTAACTGGTTAAATATGAGGAGGCTGTTTTCGATCTTCGATTAAGTGAAATCTCTTCTTTATCCCAAAAAAATTGGAGGACCATAGTGGACATGTTGATCACTATTGAGTTAGACATATAAAAGAAAAAAAGAGAAAATGGAGGGTCTAGGATGTTGTATCACTAGCACTAATTTGAGTCTTATGGAAGGAGAGAAATTTGAAGCTTTTGAAGAGACATGACGGTTTTTTATATGCAATGAGTAACTTCGTATTCCTTATTCCTTTCGGGTGCACCCATGAGATAATAATATGTATAAAAGATTGGGTGTCTTTCAGAGAAATTATATTGCTTGCTCTGTTTAAAAAAGAATGACCTACTCTCCTTTTTAGTCCGTTTAAAAAAGAATGACCTACTTTTCTTTGTAGTCCGTTTAAAAAAGAATGACCTTTTCCTTTTTTTGACAACATTTTATTCCAACTTTCCACGTGGCATGTTTAAGACCACAAGAGTAAAGGGCATTTTGGTACATTTCACATAACTTAAAATTAAATCACAAGATTCAAAAACCTTCTTTGTTTTTTTAAATTCCGTGCCAACTTAAAATATACCATTCTTTTTGAAATGGAGGGAGTATATATTTTTGTAGATTCTAATTTTTGGTACTCCGCTTGCAAATGGGAAGATTTTCCAACACAAATAAAATTATATTGTCTCTTCCGACCACTATTCTAGCTTCTCTTCAAACCAAAATATCTCCCAAAGCTTATTTCTTTTATTCTTCTTTGGGTAATAGAGTTTGGGTACTGAGTCCCTCCCCTTAGTGTTGAATTCCGCTGTTATGAAAAATATCTTCCTGTCTTCTTTTTTGTGGTCAGAGTGTGGGTATTGATTCCTGCACTGAACATTGAATCTTTAGACACTAGTTTTGGGAAGTCTTCTCCATTTCTCTTTCTTTATGGAATTAGAGTCTCGGTTTTAAATTCATCATCTAAATGTTGAATTTATTGTCCTCGTTTCAACAATATTTTTTGGTTATTCTAAACCACTTACTCAAGCCACAATGAAAACTATTGGATTTCTGGTCATTGTTCCATTAACTTCTCTGGCTACTATTCAGCCACTTATTCAATTTACGACGAAATTTCCCTGGTAATTACATCACCATAGCCCTTTTTTGGTAAGTGAGACCTTACTGATTTCCGGATGCTGCAACAAGTGCTTTCCAGTTTGCAGTTACTGGTGACTGTCCTGGGGAAAGAATTGTAGCAGTGCTTTCCTTTTTAGTGATTGTCTATTATCTCGATGTCATTATTTTGAGATGCTATTCAGATTAGTTTTTGATATAAAGTAATAAAATTTTATTAATGAAGGGAGAAAAACACGCGTATACAAGAAGTATACCAGCTGCTATTCAGAGTAATGTTCTGTCAGTAATATAACTATTTTTAGTATGTTCTACTTGACATTTTATTTTTGATTAATTCAAGTTAAGCACTACCTTGAGTTTGAGATATAGCACCTTGAAAGTTAAGAGAATTAATGTTGTTGTGTGTTAGGAGTTATCTAAGTAGTTTTTTTTTATCCTAGATGGCTGTGTTACATTTAGGAATTCTGGTAAGGAAATTATCTTTAATCTAAAATATCCTTATTTCATGTGGTTTAAAATATCTTTGTTTTATGTAGACTAACATCATTTGGTCAATTAAGTAAAGCAATGGCGGGGTTGCGTCTTTGTACAGTTTTCTATGAGATACTTCATTGGATTAAGTGTTAAGTATTTGACTTTACTACTGAGAGTTTTCTAATCATAGTATTGGCTATATTTGCTTGAACAATGTCATTTCCTCATGATATGACAACAAATGATACTATCTCCTAGTCTGATAGTTTGAAATGATTAAAATTTGCTTCAAAATGACATGTAAAACGTGCTTATAATAGTTACAATTTCTGTTGGTTATCTATCACAGGTTCGTGTTTCCGAGTATAGCAATGTGCGTAGTCAACTTAATGCCATCAACCGAAAGCAGACCGGAAGGTATGTTAAAGATGGGATTCCATTGGATAAGCATGGACGTTCAATTAATGGTGATTTATCAGTTTTGAGTATTCAGTTGTTATTATTGATTTACCATCAAGGAAGCTTTACCTACTGCCTAATGTTTGTCAAATACACTGGCAACATAGATGGACATAATTATGCAATTTAAAAAGGAAAAGAGGCAGCTAACTTAAGATATGCTATGTCAAAATTAGCTTCTATTAGACATGGAATGCTTTCTTTGATAAATATTAAACATGGAACATACATCCATGCTGTTTTTGTTCAAGGTCGAAATATATTAAAGCTGGCCCTCATCCCCCAGGGTTTTGGTCTAGTGGTAAGATCTCAATTTGTGATGTGTGGGTTAAGCGCAAATCACGGATTTAAACCCTGTCGCGGACAAAAACCTGGTATGTAAGTGGAGCAGAGTAGAGTGGTGGACCCATTCAGAGTTCCGAACTGTGTGCCATGGGCCCTCGGCGATTTCTTGGTTATCAATAGAGAAAGTGCCCCTCGTATTATCTGGTCAGTTAGAGTTGCACACACAAAAGAAGAAGAAGAAGTAGCAGCTACTATCAAAATGTACCTTAAATCAATATATTCCTACGATCTATGTTAATTTTGAATGTACATGCGGTTGTGATAGATGATTTAGTTAAATATTGGAGGGATGTGATTAGACATGATATGGAGCAGTTACGGCTTACCGAGGACATGACCCTAGATAGGAAGATGTGGAGGACGCGGATTAAGGTAGATGACTAGTAGGTAGGAGTGCGTCTTTGCTAGTAGGTAGGTGTGTTGGTTCTTGGTATCCATGTTAGTTACTGTAGGGCTTTGCTTGTAGCGTCTTGGTCTTGGTGTTTTGGTGATGTTTCGAATAGGTGGATTGTAGGACTACTTTGTGGTAGATTTATTTTTGTTATTATTTGATGTTTGTTTCTGCCTATTGTTTCTTGTGCTTATATTATGGCCTTCTCTAGATTGTTTTTGTCTTGAGCCGGGGGTCTTTCGGAGACACTCTCTACCTCATCTCTGTGGTAGTGGTACGGACTGCGTACACTTTACCCTCCCTAGACCCCACTTTGTGGGAATATACTGGGTATGTTGTTGTTGGTGATGTGGTGATAGATAGTTCTGTATTAGGTATATCGCTAACAGAATGAATTTATAGATTATAGGAACTCCATCTGGACGAGGGAAATTAAAATAGAACTTTCATACAGGGTGCTAGATTCATGTTGCTCATTGAAACCTTAAAATTTTTTGGAGAAGATTGCAAAAAATCTAAAGTTTGGTACAGGGCTTGGAACTTATCCTTATCAAAGGAGCAAGAAGATTGCTCTTCAGTGTTCGTTTTTTTTTGTTATTTGTTGTTTTAATTGGTTTATCATTGGAATTTCCTCGAGATTCTGGGGTGATGGGTAACTTAAATAATCTTTGGAATTGCTGATCTTGGTTGCTATCACTATTCTTGATCTTGAATTAGTATCTACTTGGCATGCTAGCTGATGTACTTGGTGTATTTGTTCCAGCTTAGCTGTCCGTGATCTGTCCAATTTGGTAAAGCCAGAAGATGTTGTTACCTCAGAACACCTAACAACTCTCCTTGCTGTTGTTTCTAAGTACTCACAGAAAGACTGGTTATCAAGTTACGAGACCCTGACCACATATGTGGTAAGAACTTTGTTGGATACCGTTTATAGCTTCACATATCTTCTGTTTACTTGGATTGTGTCTCTGCTACGCTTAGTGGTTCTGATTGTAGGAATGCATTTTGGATTAGTTTATTCTCTTTCGAGGACAAACTGAACTTCTTACTTATTTCTTGAATCGGAAATGTTTTTCTTTCTTTCTGAACTCTTTATAGTGCTATCCCACAAGTTCTCCTTTTTCATTTAACTAATTGTTTAGGTTCCCAGATCTTCTAAGATGCTCTATGAGGACAATGAATATGCTCTTTATACTGTAACATTATTCAACCGTGATGCCGAAAATTTCAAGATTAAGGCGCGTGAAAGAGGCTTCCAGGTGAGTTTTCCTTACCTTTTTCAAGTCTCTTCCCCAGGACACCCACCAGGTGGGAAAATAGATTTTCAATATGTACAATTGTTGCATATCGTGCGGTGGGAAGAGCTATTGATAGAGGAAGGCCTCATCTGAAGAGTGTCTTATGCTACATTTGGTTCAGATTCGCGATTTTGAACATAATCCAGAGACACAAGAAAGCAGGAAACAAGAGCTGGAAAAACTGATGCAAGACCAAGAGACATTCAGAAGCTCTCTGTTGCAGTGGTGCTATACCAGTTATGGGGAGGTACTCCCCCTTAAGAACCTTTTGGACTTCTAAGCATTTCTGAATACATTTTCTGCTAACTGTTTATTTTGCGAGATTCATAGACTTCTGCCTATGGTACTGGCTTTACATTTGAGATGCTTTGCAGTCTCGAAGGAAATGAAAAAGTGATTGATTTTTCATCAGGTAAAATATATCTACTACCAAGTGCTTGGTTGGGATTGCTTATTTCCCCAAATAAGCACTTATTTTGAGAAAAAAGAACTTTTTTTGAAAATAAGGGTGTTTGGTAACCTTGCAAAAGTGTTTTTCAAAAGAAGTAGAAGCAGCTAAAATTTTTGCTTTTCAAAAAAATGCAGAAGTAGAAAATTATTTTTTTATGACAAAAATATCCCTATCACTCACACACACACATATCCCTTATTAATAAATTAACATATTTTATAAGTTTTAATTAATATATTTTATAAGTTTGATTAAAGTTTAATTTTAAAATTTTATACTTCATATTTACATCATAATTATTTATGAAATAATTTTTTTCATATGTAGTGATTTAATTTATGGAGTAATTTTTATATTCATTTTGTTTGATGTTTTTAAATCATATTAAAATTATTTAAGTAATATATCATTATTTAATATTTTTTAATGTATTTATGTATAGAAATATTAATTAAAAATTTTAGAGTACGTACTTTTTAATTAATAAAAATAAAATTTTTATTAAAAATATTATAATAGATATTTAAAATACATTTTCTCTATAAATTGATTTTAGTAGTAAAAGTTTAGTAATACATGTCCTTTTTGGTTATTTGTCTCAAAAAATACTTTTTGAAAAAGATAACGAATTTACCAAACACAAACTGTTTTTTTTCAAAAGCACTTTTCTGAAAATCTATAAGTGCTTCTCAAATAAGCAGTTTTGTAACAGCAATCCCAAACGGGCTCTAAGGATCTTGAAGTCTCTTTCGTAGTTTGTGCTAACTTGGGTGAAGTCTAAGGGTCATCCAAGATAACTTTAGAATCAGATGCTAACTTGAGATTTTTTTGTCAAGGTAAAGATTTTTATATATAAGTAATTATCAGCTTAAAAATGCTGGAACCCAAAAAGGTATTTACAGCATCCCTGTTCTTCTTACATGGATCTTAATACTTCTAAAATTACATCCTGGCTATCTGTAATTTCAGATTTGCACCAAAACTCAAAAAGAAGAACACAGTTGGATTTTATCTTCTGTAAAGAATAGCTTGTGTCTTCGAAGCATCTCGAGTTCCTATCCTTCCAAATTGTCCACCAAATGCCTGCTGAGACATTTCCATCTGTCTCTGTTGTCCGTGTTTCCTTCTTTCCAGCTTGCCAGAAGATCAATCGTGCTGTCTGGCATTGCGCACCTGACATCCGACAGCTTTATGAGCATATCCCATAACTGGCTTGTGAATTTACAATATAAAAACAGATGCTTGATTGCCTCTGCCTTCTTTTTCACATAGATAACATCTTGAACATAGTTGAATTTTCTTCTTTCTTAGGTTCTTCTGAGTCAAAACAGCTCCTCTAGCTACCAAGTGAAAAACACCACCTTATATGGAATCTTGGCTTCCATATGTGTTTCAAAGGCCAAAAGTCTAATTGAAATCCCACCTGATTTAGATCTCTGTATGTATCCGTCTGCTTGTTTTTCCCATCTTAGGCAGTCGAGTCCTCTTGAAGCCAAGCCCCCTGAACTGTTCCTAAAGCATTAGCATCTCTTCTGTCCTTGATAGTTTCTAGTCTTGTAGTGCTCTTCTCAAGGTTAGGTTCTACCCCTAGCAGACCATACATCTGATAGTGGCTCTTTGTTGTAGGCTTAGATCATACATGTCAGGGAATAGAGCTTTGATGCTATCCCTATCCATCCAATTGTCCTCCCAGAATAGTGTTTTCCTTCCATCCTTAATGTTGATTCTCACCCTGTTTTTCAAATACATCCACAGGTTCCAGATTGATCTCCAAAGACTGATTCCATATGGGGTTGTCACATTTTTAGTAATCCAGAAATCTTCTCCCATATGGGGTTGTTACATTTTTAGTAATCTAGAAATCTTCTCTCTCATGCTTGACTTTAATAACTGTGCCCCATAATGTGTGTTCTTCTCTGGAGAACCTCAATAACCATTTCAGTTACATTTATTCTGCTTCTGATTCCCATTCCACCATTTTTCTTGATGTTGATCACGTTTTTCCAGTTTACCAAGTGGAAAACTCTCCTCTTTGTTACCCTGCCACAAAATTTTTCCCTCTTATAGCATCCCCTCTCTTCCATCCTGACTGGTAAGGGACTAGGGACATTTAGACCTGTGTTGATTAAGACCAAGTGACTTCCCAAAGAAAGATATTGAGATTTCCATCTTGATAGTCATTTCTCGCACCTCTCAATGGTTCCCTCCTGTATGTTTATGGATTTGTTTTTTTCCCAGAGGCATACCTAAATACATAGTTGGGGTCCTTCCTGTCTCTCCTAATATATCCACCAGCTCTTGTATATTGTCTATTGCACGTACTGGATAGATCTGACTCTTTCTCCAGTTTATGTGTACACCAGAGGTTGCTTCAAAAAGAATTAAAATGATTCTCAGATATCTCAATTGGCTCTGGTTAGCATCGCAAAATATAAGAGTGTCATCAGCATACTGCAAGTGTGTAACTTGTAGACTCTCTCCTTGTTTTTGTGCCACATTAAAGCCTCTGATCCATCCATTACTGTGTTGTGCTTAACATGTTGTTAAGGCCTTCCATTGCAATTATAAAGAGAAAAGGTGAAAGTGCGCCACCTTCTCCCAAACCTCTTTTGAAAGCAAAGAACCCTTCTGGTGTCCTATTGATCAGGATTGAGAATTTAACAAAGGTGACACAATTTCATCCAACTAATCCATTTTAACTTGAACTTTGATTATTTCAAAGGGACCGAATGTTCTCATTCAAGAGAACATATTCCTGAATTTGTCTCATAAACCTTCGGAATGAACTATAGGAGAAGTTATAATAAACCACTCCAGTAGCAATGCTTGTGGTAGTTCCAGACGAATGAACTATAGGAGAAGTTTTAATAGACCCCTCCAGTAGCAATGCCTGTGGTGGTTCTAGAGCCTTATTGTTGTTCTGGCACCAAGTCTCATCTTACATGTTCAACATATGAAACAGGGAGCATGTTCTGGGACTAGGAAAAAGCCTTTACAATCTTCATTTTTCATTATTTTTGAGAAAGATCTTTGCTTTTATTATTTAGAAATGAACTATGGAAAGATAAATGGATAACGATCATAACCTATCAACTTATCCCAGAAAGGAGTAAAGAGATCCCGACCTCTCAAGGACAAAAGAACTCAGAATTTCATTCTTTATTGTAAGACTTCAAAAAACAATGATTGAAGAGACCTAAAATTTTAGGGGTAATACCATAATGATTGAAGGTGTTAAAAGAGGAAAAGAATGACCAAAATTATATGGTGGTTGTGTAAAAAGACTTGCATCTCTTCAGTTCATGTGGGCCAAAAGAAAAACATAGCACATCAGAAGCGAAAGATCCATATAAGTGATACCGGTTGGTGGGGATTAAGGCTTAGTTAAGTAATCTTACATTTGGTCCAGCTTTACTAGATGTTCGTTATAGTTTGTTTTTAGATTTGTATGCCAGTAGTAAAGGTGGAGAACCTCTCATATTAGAAAATACCAAACTATTGAATATTGAAATGACTTGGGCCAAGTGGAGCAAAATGGATAGCGATGATTCATATAGCCGACCCCACTAGCTTGAGGTCGAGGCTTAGTTTTTGTTATTTGGTTAACGACAACCACTCCTAGGCTCTCTGTTTGACACCAACGACCCCTACTAACATGACAGCTTTTCACAGGATTAGATTTTTCATCCATTGATACTGGAAATTATTCTAATCACTGTTACAAACAAGAAAAAAGGTGGAATTCTGCCCCTGAACTTCAATTCACTGGTTTCTAGCTTTTATTTTTGAACTTAAATAGTTATCTGCAGTTAAAATATGGAGACATTTGGTATGCGCCAAACAACAACAACAATATCCCCTGTGTAATCCCTCAAGTGGGGTCTGGGCAGGGTAGATTTAGCATGTACACAGACCTTGCACTCCTCCCTTTGTGGGAAATTTGATATGTGCCAAACATTTGGTTCAATTAATGAACTTTGTTTCTTCTTTCATTTGACCGCTTACCTTGCTAAAAAAATTTATGGATATTGCTGTAGTTTATTCTCCTGGAAATTGAGAAAAGGAAAAACAACAATACAATCGTCTGCCATTTTAAAGGAGTCTGGATGCACTGATTCTACAGACAGATTCAGATGGAAACTAAATAGTAAAGGGGCCTTCTCAGTAAAGTCAGGGTATTGGCAGTTGAATTGAACCAGTCCTGTAAAGGAAAATTGGCCTTGGAAACAAATCTAGAACGTAAATATTCCTACGGAAGTGTTGGTCTTTGTCTGGTTGATGATTAGGAAAGCTTGCCTAACTCAGGATAAGGTACAAAGAATAGGTCTTCAGATTTAATAATAAGATAAGCTTCCAAAGCTCCTTTCTTCTGCTGGTGCTCAGGAGCCCACCTTTGTTTTCCCCTTAACCTTTACAAGGGGCTTTCATGAATAGGGATTTCCCGCCAGTAGTCTTCTCTTCCTATCCTTCACATCGTTCTAGAAATCTGATCTCACCGAGCTGTGCGAAGGGGTAGGCAGAGGTGGGTGGTCCGGGAACAGCAACGAGAGAGGGCTCGCAGCCCCCCCTCTCAAGAAGAGGTCTTCAGATTTGTTCAAGTCGTCTTTTGTGTGAACAAGAGGGAGAAAACAACGAAAACTTATTTCTATACTGTAGGACAACTATAAATCTGTGGCACATGTTCTTTTGTATTTTGGGAATAACTTGGGTAATACCTAGTTTTACTTTGACACTGCTGAATAGTTGGAGTATTGGAAACAGAGGTGGGGAGGACTGGTGGAAGATCATTCCTGTTTGTATTTGGCAGACTGTGTAGAAAGAAAGGAACGGTAGACATTTTGAAGTCAGTAGAAGTTCTATCCAGGAAATTAGGATGAATTGTCTTAGCTTGTTCTTTTTTTGATGTAAACAGAATATGTAGGGAGAAATAGGAGAGTTAGTAGATTTTAACTGGCAATGTATAATTGTATAGGGTTCTGTGCAGGGGTTCAAGCACCCTTTTGATGCTTGTAAAGTTTCCAACTTAGCACCTTTTTCTGGGTGGCTATGTTTTTACTGAATACAACTGTCACTTATCTCAAAAAAAAAAAAATCCATCTGCCATCTTACACTTCCAACATATTCCCTTCCAGCTTCCCATTGAGACCCATGGCGACTCCCTAATCAACTGCTTCTATCTGTCCGCTCGAGCTACTGCCGTTACCCTTTGCACCTACATCATCCTTTGAACTCCTCCATCTCATTCCACTACCTACTCCCTTATTTTTTCCCCAACAAAAGTTTGAATTTAGGAGATCGGTCTTATTTCCCATTGTAAAGATTCTTTTTCTATGCGGCCTTTTTCCGAGCAGATCGGTAATAAAGCCGGAGACCGGTAAATAAAACGCAGGAGATCTTTGTAGGATCGTTTTCTTCTATTCATATTGTCATTTGGTCATACGGGATCATTGTCTCTTGAAATTTTTGTGCCAGTAGGCAAATTCTAGCAGACCAAATTCCTCCATCATTAGTAATTTATCCTAGAGATAGAAAAGAAGAAGGGATTGTTGCATGTTACCTATGAAATTTTTCCAAACAGCCAAATTGACTGCTGTAGTTCTATAATCTTGAACCAATGAAGGTTTTAAGCTGTCAATGTGATTAAAGGTTCATGGATATAAAAGAAGTTCGAAAGACAAAGAAATGCTTGTATGAAGCTCTGATGTATTTTATCTTAAAAGAATCTATCAACTATGAACTCTTTGAGAAAAAATTAGATGGCACAATTAGAAAAGCTATTACTAGATTACATAGAATTAATCAGTATGAACTCTAAATTTTTTTTAGCCTGAACTATGGTCATATATGTGGTATAAAGAGATGGATGAGGTTGGAGAGACTCTCAGCGGGCGGAGGGTGAGACAAGAAAGTTAGGGGTGTCCAGTTGTTTGGTTGAAATGGGAACTACTAACTGTTCAAGTTGGCTAAAAATGATATAGTTAATTTTTCTTTTGTTTTAGTTTCAGAATGTAGTTTTGCCATGATATCTAACTAATATATATATTAGTTATACATCCTATTCAATATCATAGTGTGTATACCTAATACATAGCCAACCATGGTATTAATAGAATGACTATTAATACATGGATAAGCATGGTTAAAGACAAAAATTGTGCTTAATACATCAAACCAAACAATGGATAAGAATTAATCCCAACATTACTAATACACCGTATTCAGTACTACTCATGCACTCTACCAAACAACCCTTTAAGTCCCTTGGGTCTCGCTTGGTTGGGGAACAATTTGTTCCGGGATTAATTATCCCACCCTCAGTATGGGATAAAAATAACACTACAATCCCGGGATTAGTAATCCCGGGATAAGTTATCCTACAATTTTATCCAAACCAAACATGAGATAAACTCGTTCTAAAATTAATCCCAGGATAAGTTACCCCTCATACCAAACGAGCCCTTAAGTATATAAGAATAGTGTTAAATAGGGTGTATTAGTAATTCTGAGATAATGTTGGGATTGTTCTTTATCGATTATTTGTTTTTTTGTATAAAATGAATATGGTGTATTAGAATAGGAATAATACTGGATATGGTGTATTAGTTCCAAATAGGGTGTATAACTAATTCGTGATTTAGTTATACCAGACTTAAGTTTGCAACCAAACATTGTACTAAAATTTAATATCAGTACTATTTTTATACATTCTACCTAATACGCCCTACCAAACGAGTCCCAAGTGTATAGAGGTAGCTCCAATTCATGGAGTAGTTTTGGATTCAGCTGGGCAATTGGCAAAGAGCAGGAAGAGATTGGAGTTGACATTTTACTGCTTAACCAATAGACCAAAGTAATGATTAATGGGCTAAGTATTCTATTGTGATTTCCGTTCTTCCGACCGCTATAATTGTAATTACTTTTTAGATTTTGCAATCCATCTGGATCTGGGTTCTCAGTTCTCACTATTTCCTTTTCTTTTCTTAGTGCTGATTGATTTATTTTCATTTCCAACTCAACCGTATCGTAATTGGTGTGATTGAAATCCTTGTCTAAAAAGTCCTGTCATCATCCTACAGGTTTTTAGCTCCTGGATGCACTTCTGTGCTGTGCGTATCTTTGCTGAGAGCATTTTGAGATACGGCTTGCCTCCATCATTTTTGGTAATTCATTTGAAGACTCCAATATTATGTTTTTCAACTACTCTTTTTGTTGTATTTACTATTTAGATCATTACCAGCAATGTTACTAAAGGACTGACACAAATTTTCAGTCTGTTGTATTGGCACCCTCAACCAAAAGTGAGAAGAAAGTGCGGTCCATTCTCGAGTCAGTCTGCGACAGTTCAAACAGGTATGTGATGAGGAATCCAATCCTAACCACATTTGACACAGATACCCTCCTAGATCTAGATGCACCAAAAACACTACATGTGCAGGAGTTTTATGTGCGTGGGAATATATGACTGAAACCCCCAAATTTCCATGGTTCCCTCCCTGTTGCGAATAATACCCTATTTGCTCTCCTTAAAAGAACTGGGTTTTGTGAGCATGCAATATTTTTCCCTGAATTCCACCGATAAGGAACCTGTGTAAAGCTTTTAACTCGTTAAAATTCTATTGCATGACTGTCAAAAAAAAAATATTTTTCCCTCGGTATCCAGAGCCCACCTGTTGGATTACGTGGGTTTGTTATTGTCGTTGTTGTTCCTCCAAACAGGAGCATGTTGCTAACATGGATATGGTATTTAGCTAGACCGTTACTGGTCCCGATTACATTACTCCATTCCATCTTTACTTGATGCTGAAAGTACTGATAGTGGTCCACTGAGTAAATCGTAAGAAAAGAACATGCATTTCTTCAGTTGCAATAGGCCATATCTATGTGGTCCTTGGACCAACATGTTTTTCTGCTCAACCTTTTGACTGATGGTTATTAAATGTTTCTATTACCATGTTCCCAATTTATATATTGTTTTTTAAATTCAACTGCAGCAATTTCTGGAAAGCTGAGGATGAAGGGGGAATGGCTGGTTTTGGAGGTGACACAGAGGCTCATCCTTACGTCTCATTCACCATAAATCTTGTTTGAGTTCGAGGAATGGCTTTGTCTGTCCATTGCATTGGTTTGATTTTAGTTGCTATCATCAATAAGGGCAGGTTGCGCACTTGTACAATAGAGAGGATTGTCCAATTATTATTATTTTTTTAATATTATATGTTTATTGTAAAACATATTTTTTTTCACTTCATCGTTCCTCCTTTATAGGGGTTTATTGTATTCCAACTCTTGTTACTTCACTGGATGAAGAGTTCAAGATGTTTTGCTACGTATTGGGAGCCCTTTTTCCATTGAGATACTAAATATTATTTGTTCTTGTTTTAAGCCTGTATCTCGTTGTACCTTTCCTTAAATATGATCCTCTTTGGTCTAATTGTAATGCATTTTCGCTCTAAGCTTAGTTTAGATGGAGTAATTGCCAATCTGACTGCTTGCTACTCCCTCAGTTTGCTTTTACTTGTCTACTACTCCCTCTTCTTCATAATAAATGAATTGTTGGAGTATTTTTCGTATTTCAAAATAAGTGAGTCGTTGAATTTTTTTTGTTTCAAATTTACCCTTGAGGATTTGACAATTAAGGGGCCCATCAACTGAAAAAGAATAAAATAAATATGATGCTGTATTTTGAACAAGGGTAGAAATGAAAAACTATGTTAAATTTATGTGTTTGATTTTTTTTCTTAATCTGTGTGTCAAAGTCCAATAATTCATTTATTATGAAACGGAGGGGGTAATTAAACAAAAAAAAAAACACTTTTACTTGTCCACTATTCCAATCCTCAAATCATTTTTCAAGACCTTATATTGAACATCAATTAATAGGGCTAGTGTGATAAGATAGTGATGTCAATCATTGTTTTCTTAATGGGTGTGTCAAATTCAAACTTAACAGGTAAAAATGAATGGAAGGAGTATAGGTTATTTGCAAGTATTGAAACTTGCCCTTATTGATGTACAAGTGATCGGGTATGAAATCTAGTTAAACAATGAGCAGGAATTTGGGTAAGTTTTGCAAGAAATGTAACCAAAAGAAAACACAGTTGCAGCAGTACTTACACGCATTGGTAAAATTAAAAGGTAATTGCAAACGTAGAACCTTCTCTTCGTTTGGTGTGTGGTATAAGGGATAAATAGTTTTGGGATAAATGAAGGACTATTTTATCCCATGTTTGGTGTGAGGTTTAGTTAGTACCGAGATTATTTATCCCACCATTTACACCATAGTGATGGGATAAATTATCTCATATACATGGTGGGATAACTAATTCCGGGATAACCCTTTCTCGACCAAACGACCCTTAGTACAGGCACTGGTGTAGTAGTAGGGTATATGGTCCTGGCTTTAGTTGGGATAAGGATGTAAAACACATAGGGCTGTAGTTGAAATAGATATTTGGGGGCCTTCTCAGGTATGTCTAAAGTCTAAACTCCAAAAAACTTGGGTTTGGTTCATTGCATTTCAATGTATCTTCTCTAAGTGTAGGTCTGTAATCCAACAAAATTATGACCCACATTTACAATTAATTAGCAATGGCCCTCTTATACATATATTATTATTACATGTTGGTTCTGTCAAGTTAGCTAGCTAGCTAGTCGGCAAATGATGAGCTAATTGTATAATATTTTGGTTGGAGATCTGACATTATAAATTAAATTTACAGTTCTAGTTTGTGTCAATAATGCACAACAAAAACCCCTATGCACTCGCAGATTGTCATTTAGAGTTTGTTCACATAGACAACAGACAATTTTTGGAAGGAAACAAAACCAACAGCTTGTGCTTTTGTACTAGTTGTCAAATTAAATAATTTTGTGTCTGCTTGAAGTACAAGTACTACACGTGATTTTTAGTCAATTTACTAGATGTCGGGGGTACCGGAAACAACCTCTCTGCTTCATCTGAGGTAGTGATGTGGACTGCGTACACTTTACCCTTTTCAGGCCCCACTTTATGGGAATACACTGAGTATCGTGTTGTTTTTGTTGTTTGTTGTCAATTTACTAGATCCTCTTCAGCAACCTTTAGGTTCTCACTGATAAACTCATTACACTAATCTATGTATTGAACCCATTGATATGCTATATACGCCTATGATGCTCACACACCAGTACCTCTTTTCTAAAATTCAAAAATTGTGAACTCAAAATTCTAGTTTCGTCTGCTTCTCTCTACCCTCCTAGAAAGGGAAAATAAAAAATATTCCAGCCATTCCCTTTGACTAGTCTGGTATTGACTATGCGCTTCCGTTAAAAAATTACTCTTAGTTATTAATTAAGTGTTTGTTTTACGAAGTTGCGGCCTTAGAAATCTAAAAATGACTATAGGTACTCCAATAGTTACTTAATACTAATAAAGGTAAAAATTACTACTACTCCAACAACAATAATAAAATATAGTCAATGTAATAAGGGTAATTTTGTTTTAAAAAAGAAAGAGAAATCTCTTTTGATTTTTTAAAATAAACAAGTTGAAGAATAAAATTATTTATTATTATTAACCAAAATATACAAAATTTATATTATATTGATTCTTTAAAAATACAAAACTTTTAGTATATTTACCGATTACGAATTTTATTAACCAAATCATCGAAGTACTAATATAATGATGGCGAAAGAGGGATTTGGTCCCATTTATGATTTACTACTCTTTACTACTCATATGTCAAAAAGTCATAAGTTTTAAAGCAAGTGTAATAAATTTGTGAAAGCGGCAAGTCTGTGCAGAATAGTTTCTCTTTGGCACAAATGCCCATAATGAGTATATATATATGTGGTCCTAGTAGCCATGGCTCAGGTTCTTCACATTCTTAGCACCAGGCCACTCACATTAGCCCATGAAAATATGCCAATTAGTAGAGTAATAAACTAGGAGTAAAATTTAAGTTGGATGCTAAGGGCAAATATAACAAAAAATTATATATGAAGTAGGGCAAATATAACTTTTTTCTGAGTGTACAGACGCAAATATGACCCTCTCCCGCTTTCACAACCTATGAGAAACGAGCATTGAAAAACACTTTTAGGTATTGAAACTAATTTCGTAAATAAGCAAAATACATGTTGGACACAGTGGTGGAGCCAGAATTTTCACTGAGGGGTTCAGAATTAAATATACGGACTAGTTCAACATCTACTATATATAGATAAAAATATTGTTGACCAGCATAGCGGAGTGAGATATATCGAAGAATGAACTTAGCCTTCAACCACAAATGGGGTTAATTTTTCGACGAAGGGGATTCGGATGAACCCCTGAAATGTATGTGGCTCCGCCACTGGTTGGACAGATGTGTACGTGATGAGCTGATAATAAGCCAGTATTGTGTGTGTGATGATCAACAGTTCTACATTTGTTTGTAAAATTTTTATTAAATTTGAAGCTCGATCGGAAATTAAGTCCTACAAAGCTTGAAAAATCATTGGCATAAGAAATACCAATAAATAAAAATGTGAAATTGATTTCTGTTTAGCAGGAAGCACTCAAGCTGTATGATTTCCTAGATATAATTTTTTTTTTTTTTTTATGTAAATAGCACATTGGAAATATTAGACCAATTAGCTATAAATTTGAAAGGGATACTTTATAACTTGTCTACACAAGATACATGCCACCATATTGTTATTAAAATCAGTGTCATCTTCAGGCCCCATACTTACCCACCCCTCCTGGCCCTGGGGTCCCAATCTAAGAGAAAAAATATAACAGAAAAATCCACTAGGCAAAGGGGACAAGGCAAATAAGCTACGCCAATATGCCATACAGGGGCTGCTTAGTTGCTTCACACAGGGCCAAGATATATGAGCTCAATGTGGGACCTTTCCCTATATGGCATTAGCCCAGATCTGTTTCTAACTTGGTGAAAAAATTCACCCATGAAAATACAATCAATTTAAATTTGAGCGAGTTAATTATTCATTTATTTATTATTAGTCACATTTAATTGTCCGTCCAAGAGTTAGATGGATTTGGATTGAATTGTGGTTTTATTTGACTCATGGGACAATAACATACTCAACAATGTTTTATAAGTGACATAAAGGTAGAGGTTGTTTTCGAAAAAAACACAAAAAATAGAACACTATGGAGAAACTTTATATATATATATCAATCACTTGGCTCTAGTTACATATTTAATGATGAATTTAAATAGAATGTTATACACAAATATGAAAGAATATATAGAGTTAGATGTTATTTTAGACCTAGCTCAAAATCAATTCAGAACGTATTATATTTAAATTCTGAATCTACATCTATCGTGAGTTATTATAGCCGAGGATTGACAATCCTTCACTACTTAAGCGTTATATAAAAGTAGACCCCTCCACCGAATTTTAATTATTAGAATCGATATATCTACACTATTTATAATATCAATAACAAAATTCGAACACTTATGACCCACTATGTTCTTCCAACAATTATTTATTTTTGTAAGTAGAAAACGTCCACGTGGGTTATTACTCAATCTCTTTAGCCGACTGCCCCAAATAATCTAATTAAAATTAGTTTTTGTTATACATATATCTATTGGCTGATGCTTAAGGTTATGCTAATTATGTTAATTTGCTTTACCGACATCTTAATTAAGATAACACGAAAATGTTTGAAGTGTAAGAGGTCAGTTAATTTGATAGTAGGTTAAAATTATGTCGGCATTAATTAGTAATATTGTATTAGTTATTCAATCTTTTACTTCGCATAATATAATATATCAACTCATCCTTAACTTATAATACATGTATTAGTTATGCAAGTTTTAAATTGCAAATCAAATATCGTATTAATCTTATAAATGAATATCGTATTAATCTTATATATGAATAACTTATTTCCTAACTAACTTTCAAATATTATATAGCTTATACATAAATTAATACATAAATAAATTATTTCTTCATTAGCTATCAAACAGCTCCTAATTGTCTTCATATATACAGACTTCCCAAGAAGTTACCTTTTTATTTCTTTAATGACTCAAATCTAAGTCGCCTTAGGATGAAGGATATGCTTACAATCTCCTCTTCACTCAATATTTGATATTTATTTTGAAACTCAGTTTAATTATACACAGTATAAGGCTCATTAAAGAAAAAATATTTCCTGTTATATCTTATTATTGTTATTTTATCGCTCGAAATTAAGTCATCTTTGAGAATTGTTGTCTTTAATTAATTAACTAACTTGATTAACTAAATTGTTTTTTACACCCTTAATGCCTAGAATTTAAATCCTGTATTGATTAACAATTACTAGATGTTTCTGCCCCTTTAATTTGTACTACTTTTGAGTCAAATGACAAAAAAAATTGAAGGTCAAGAGGAAAGCAACAACATATATGAAAAAGTGACAAATAGGAATGGAGAGCTCATTGCCAAAACTTGGGACCACGACAAAACTAAAAGAAGGTGCATATACACGACAATTCCGAATCAACATGACTCTCGTCTTCTAGGATTGGTCTCGTGCAATTCCGAATCAACATGACTCTCGTCTTCTAGGATTGGTCTCGTGGTTGAGCATCTTCGGGATCAATCACTAGATTAATGGTCGAGTCATATTGAAGGATAAGTAGAAATATTATTGATCTTGTTGATGATGTAATAAAAGAATTATAAATTGTGGTGAGATGCATGGTCAAAATTCGAACAATTAATCATACGTTATGATAACAAATAAGCAGTTGGTAGCAGACTTAAGATATATAGATAAAAGGAGAAGAATCTTTTCTTTCTTCTCAAGTACGACAATAGTTAATAATAGATCTCGGGTTTAAACTTCTGAAAATAAAAAAAATCTTGTTGAGATTGTCATTCATCAAAAATGGGCCATGAGTGAATTCGAATTAGTCGAACCCAAGAAAGGTACCAATCACACCGAGTGAAAAATCAAAAAAGAAAAAGAATCCCCGTTTTCCCCAAAAATCAAAACCTATATTTTTATATTTTCTCTTTTACTTAATACTTGTATAATATACTACTACTATTCAAAACCTAGTATATTTATATATTTTCCTTTTATCTAATTTGCTTACATGTTTTCTATTTTAGCGCCATATATTTTGGATAACTTCTTGGTAAATTGTTTTCCGAAACGTTTACTTCAACATGTTTTTGGAGACAAAAGAATTGGATTTCTTTTAATTTGAAGAAATTTTCTAGTGAAAAAAAAAATAAAAAAATTATAAAAGCTTTTTGACTTTAAAGTAATTAGTATCTACGTGGAGTAGGGAAAAGCAGATATTATGGATTATCGCAATCTTACCATAAGTCATGTCACGCGTGCATGAAGCACAGTTGCGCTACAAGATCAAGAAGGATAAGGGGTGGATAACTAATTTCTACATTAATTTTAAAATGACTTGATTTTATGATTAGTTGAAAAAAAATTATTTTAAAATTATAGTATTATTTTTTTTCATAATGAGGGTGGAATAGTTATACTAATTCCCAGGGGCGGAGCTACAGTCATCGAAGGGTGGTCAGATGAACACTCTTCGTCGGAAAAAATTTCTGAACATATATATTAAATATAGATATTTATGGTTATATACATATTATTGAACATCCTTGACAAGCTAAAGAAACATAACCTAATGGTTAAGGGTGTGCAAATCCGCAGCCCAAACCTGGGTTTGAATCCGATAACTTGTTTCTCATCCAAAGGAGCCCTATTGTTTAGCAGAAATACAATAATAGAAAAACTTGTCTAGTTTAATGATTTTTTGTCTCCCTTATTATTTAGATTTTAGAGTGGTATTTTAAAATATTAAGAAATATATAGGAACATTATATATTTTTATCGTAGATATACAAGATACTTATATATGTACGTAAAAAGTCTTGACAAATGGTATTGAGCACACTCTCAGTAAATCTCAACAACAACAAATCCTCCATACGCTTTGCGTACCTTTTATATAAAGGTAGCCTGTACATGCAGTTTGATAACACATATTAGATCTAGTTAATCACGGGTACAGTTGATGTCTTCACGTGTCTATACAGGAACTCGGAATCAAAATAAGTCATAAAATAAAAAAAGTGATCAAAATAAGCCACTTGTTTAATAAGTCATCAAATAGGTTAAACATAATAAATTATTACGTTTTATATATTTTTTTTAACGGTCAACGGACGAAAATGAATAGTGAAAGTGTTTGCAAGACGTAATAAATTATTACGTTTTACAAAAAGTAATGTAAAACGTAATAATTTATTTCTCCCTCCGTCTCAAATTTTCTAATTTGATTTTCCATTTTACTTGTCTTTTTTCATTAATCAAGAACAACCAATTTTTTTTTTCATATTTTATCCTTTGCATTAATTACTTTTTATTCAAATTAAAATGTAAACATCATTTAATGGAGGTATTATGATAAACTAGGCATGTTATTAATTATTTTTTTTAATCAATATGTCATCTCAATTTGGAATGGAGGGAGTACGTTTTACACAAAATTTTAAAAAAATATCAATGTGTTATCACATCATCTTTATGTCAAATCATGTAAAATATAATAAATTATTAAGTTTTACATTACTTTTTGTAAAACGTAATAATTTATTATGTTTTACAAACAATATTTTTATTTCGTAATAAATTATTACAAAGTATATAAATCACACCACCTGCCCCTGTCCCATCAAATTTAATTTACTTTAATTCTCTTAAATTTATTACGTTTGTGTTTAGCTGAAAATCTATTACTCGTCTTAAATTCCTTGAAGAATAAGCATTTTTTTGGTTCTTCATGTCTTTGATTCTTGTATAACAAGAATAACTATATACTTCCTATGTTCCACAATACGTGAATTGTTAGAGTATTTTTTAGTGTTTAAAATAATTGAATAGTTCATAATTTAAGGTAGATATTGGATTTTATTTTTTAAATTTATCCTTCATTAAATGTGTATTGAGAGCGATGTATCATTATTAAGGTTTTGAAATTTGAAACGAATAAAAATGAAAAAATATAATAAATTTATGTCTTTTTTTTTTTTTTTTTTTAATATATGTGTCAAAATTCAACAATTCACTGATTGTGAAATGGAGGGAGTAGTGTTTAAGGAAAAACTAGTATGAAAGAGAATTCTTAAGTAATGGTAATGCCCATTTCATATTGGCTCTCTTAAGAAGATTAGTAAATTGGTTCTAGCAGTTGGCCTAAGAGTAAATTGCATGCAATCTAGTTAAGGTGTAGAATTTGTCTCTTTTCGTCACACTCTATTCATGTTTCTTTCCCATCTATAGCCAATAAAAGGTCAGAGAAGCACATGGGAAGCATAATAACAATGCTAAGTTTTTTCTGTAATCTTCAAGATAGCTTCAAGTTTTCCTTGTTTCTTTTTTCTGGAAAGATAGCTTCAAGTTTTCCTTGCTTCAAGATCAGTGTGTAAATTTGATGGGCCAGGGGCAGGTGGTGTGATTTATATACTTTGTAATAATTTATTATGAAGTGCAAATATATTATAAATGTATTTATATTATAGTGAATGTATATCAAGATCTACTTTGATATCTATTAGGATTTGAAGTATCCGTCTTTTACTCAGACTAGGAGTAAATTTCTCCTTTAAATAGAGAGATTTTGTTCATTGTATTTACAATCTTATGATCTCTCATCCCTTAAGAGAAGAAATAAGAATCACTCTCTCTATTCACTCTACTCTTCTTCTTTATTCTTTCTTATTTTATAACACGTTATCAACACGAGACTCTGCCAAATAAGGTGAGATTATAAATCTAAAGGTCAAGGTTAGTAATTCCTTATGTTATTTGTATTTTTCTATTAATGATATAATTATTGTTGGATTTGAGGAAAAATAATTGATTTGGAACCATTTATGTTTTAATTCATTCATCAAGAACAATATTATCAAAAGGGATGATAATATTTGGGTTCAAGTCCCATCGATTTATGCCTACGACTCCTTTATATTGATAAAATATTGAGTTTGAATCTCAACACACTATATTGATGATATTGTGATGGCTAAGGCAAAATAATGGGTATTGGGTGAAAAGTCATGAAATTCGACCCATTGAATATGCTCCATTCCATGAAGTGAATGTGGTAGCAATATATGATAAGTCTGAAATATGACAACTTACTTCATTCTTGAGGTGTATGTGGTAGCAGTGCATAATATGTCTGAAAAAGACAAGTGATTGAATGCACGAATATAATAATGATCATCAAAAGTGATGATATTTTCACACGCTTATATGATTATAAGATATGCTAGAGAAAAATTCTCTACATCATATGTATGTCTCGATTTACTTCTGAAGTAGCAAAATCTTGAAAAAGGTTATAAGCTATCATAATTTGAAAGGCTTAAGGCACGATTATATTCCATTCCTGGGGAATAAGAAACTTATTAATGCAAACGTGCACTTGATTGTGATTGTATCACAACTCAATTCCGAAAGAGGTTGAATAATTTTGAAATCTACTTCTGAAGTAGTAAATCTGAAATTTATTCATGTAATAGTAAATCTGAAATTTACTAAAGAAAAAGTACATGTCATGGTAAACTTGGAGTTTACTAGAATAAAAGTTCATAAATTGATATGAACGATTGTGACATTTCAAAAATGTGCATGTAGTGAAGAACTAGAAGATTCTTCAAGAATTGTTTATGTCGTTTGTTCTCATGACAAGTTGATTGGACCAACTATATTGAGATTGGATCCCTTCAAATCTGAATATTATAAAAGGTGAATAAGGGCCCGTTCACCTATCATGAGATATGTTGAAAAGATGCATCAATAAGATGATCACATGTACATTCATGGTCAACCTACGTTTGACATTCATAAAGTTACCTGTTCAATATAAACTGAGCATAATTTGCAGATTGTGTAATCAAGATAATTCATCTTGATGATGATGGTTTAGCATTGAATGCCTTCCATAAATAGCTGAACCATTACTAATGAGAACAAAGTTTCATGTATTGGTATGAAATATGATATGCTGCATACAATAGCACTTGTATGCATTAGACCAATATATTATGATTATTTCTTCCCTCTCAATTGGTTCAAGGTCAGGAACCAACTATTCCATTTAATAATTTTAATGTGCGGTATACGATTAATAAATATACCATGATGCACAAAAATAGATTCCTCAAAAAAGATAGAGGATGCATGTTAGTTTTCCTAACATAAAGTGGAGATTATAAGCAACTATGAAATATGTTAGAATTATTACCAGATCCTCATTCAAAAGATAATTCAAGTCAAATGCCGAAAACATTTCATATTTAAGCTGCAAGTGCTCCTATTTTATGTCCATGAAGGATAAAGTCTATGCATGCGTGAAGCATGATAGACCAATCGGTTCCAAATGAAATAATCCTTGAAAAGGATAAGGAGCAAATAATCATGATAAGAAGGCAATGTGCTCTTGAAGAGCCTACGACATAACACTTAATGAAACCTTATGAGAGGTTTAGGTACCTGAAAATAATGAAGTGATGGGATCTCAAAATATTATATCACATTGTGAACCGATATAAAATGATATATCATCGACAATATCTTTGATACAATATTGGTGCAATATTGTAAAAGATTATGAGGATCTGAATTCTACGTTAATTTAAGCATGCTGAAGTAGAAACATTTATCAAGTGACATGAAAGGATGCATTTTGGTAAGCGTAAAACTTATTTGATTTGTAGACCAGACACTTGAAGATGTCACTCATGAAATGTTGAATATTGTCACTTGACAAAACTTATGTGAAAACTTTTAAGGATTCAAATTGCTTGAAGCATATAAAAGTTTCTGGGAAACTTATTTATGATCCTTATATTGTATAAGCTTATTGCTTGAACATCATTGAAACTCTTGGAGAGTTTTCAAAACAATAGATTATTTACTGAAATTCGAAATATACCGAATTGGATGGTTATGAAGTACCATATCTTAGTGCAATTCATGCACTCATGTACCTTGCAAATACTACAAGGCCTATAGCCTTTTCAGTCAATTTGTTAGCAAGGTATATTTCTGCTCCTACTATGAGACATCAAAATGGGATAAAACACATGGGCTTGTTTTATTCTAAAGATTGCAGTCCCGATCTTATTAGTCATGCTGATGTTGGGTACTTATCTGACCCGCATAAAGCTCGGTCTCAAATAGGCTATGTGTTCATATGTGGTGGTATTGTTATATCTTGAAGATATACAAAGCAGTCTATCGTAGCCACTTCATCGAATCATGCTGAGATAATAGCTATTCATGAAGCAAGCCGAGAATATGTATGGTTAAGGTCCATGATACATCTCATTCGAGAAAATTGTGGTGTAAAATATGACAATCTACCCACAATTTTATACAGAGATAATTCAGCATACATAGCACATCCTAAGGGAGGATTCATAAATGGAGATAAAACGAAGCACATTTTACCAAAGCTTTTCTACATACATGAGCTACAAAAGAATGATGATATTAACGTGCAACAGATTCGTTCAACTGACAATGTGACTGATTTGTTCACCAAATCTTCTCCAATTACAACTTTCAAGAAGATGTTGCACAAGATCGAGATGCAAAGGTCAAGGATGTTCTCATTAGGGGGAGTTCATACGCGTTGTACTCTTTTTCCCTTACGAGATTTTGTCCCACTGGGTTTTCCTTGTAAGGTTTTTAGTGAGGTAGTCGAAATGCATATTATTAGAGATGTGTACTCTTTTTCCTTCACTAAATTTTTTTTTCCTACTAGGTTTTTTCTAGTAAGGTTTTAACGAGGCACATTATCTACCAATTAGACATTCAAGGGGGAGTGTTATAAATGTATTTACATTATAGTGAATGTCTATCAGGATCTACTTTGATATCTATTAGGATTTGAAACATCCGTCTTTTACTCAGACTAGGAGTAAATTTCCTCTATAAATAAAGGGGTTTTGTTCATTGTATTTACAATCTTATGATCTCTCATTCCTCAAGAGAAGAAATAAGAACCACTCTCTCTATTCTCTCTACTCTTCTTCTGTATTCTTTCTTGTTTTATAACAAAATACTATTTGTAAAACATAATAAATTATTATGTTTTACAAAAAGTAATATAAAACGTAATAATTTATTATATTTTACACACACAAAAAAAGATCTTTATGTCAAATTATGTCAAATGTAATAAAATTATTATGTTTTACATTATTTTTTGTAAAACGTAATAATTTGTTACGTTTTTTAAACAGTGTTTCACTATCCATTTCCGTTCATTGACCATAAGAAAAATATATAAAACGTAATAATTTATTACGTTTAGCCTATTTTGATAACTTATTAAATAATTGGCCTATTTTGATCACTTTTTTTATTTTATGGTTTATTTTGATTCCGAGTTCTCTGCACAGACATCCGACCTCTGCTTTAAAAACACATGCATACATATACAATTAAAATTAAATATTGTATTCGCACAACACAATATTAGTTGAAAATAG
>NC_061113.1:238167346-238251882 GCF_002878395.1 Capsicum annuum
TAAAATTAAATATTGTATTCGCACAACACAATATTAGTTGAAAATAGATATTGCATGCTCCCGAATATACTGTATTTACTATTGTTGATTGGAAAATACTGCTACATTTTGCAAAAGATTTACCTCGAAAAGTTTCACTAATAAAAAGTAAAATGATCCTAACCAATAACAGCTCCCTAACACATGTATTTTTTCTGACTAATGGAATAGAGGTTAAGGTTTGGTTACTTCAACATTACTTTTCTTTCTATTCATTGTATCAATCTAATCTAAACTTTAACGAACTAAGATTTCCCTTTTCTTGATTTGTATACTTTTGAAATTCTAAAAAGGTAATATTTCACTTGACAAAATGGGTTAAAAAGAAAAAAGGGACCAAAATAAGGACTCATGAATGTGATCCATTTCTTTATATATGGACAAGTATGCACATGACCATTCATTTAGTTACATGTTATATTAACGTTCTAGTCACCATCTTTTGAACTTACCCATGACATTGTGACACCCTCACATTGCTGTCCTTTTCCTTTAGACCATAAATTTTGAAAAACGCACAATAACATGAAATGAAATAAAGGAAAAATTAAAAAGAGATGCATGACGATGTGAGGTTTTGATAGGAAAACTTGTGAACTATTAATTTGCTGATTAAAAATGAAAACATGCTACTCAAAAGTTTTGGAGAATTTATTTAGTTTCAACTTTTCATTTAACACGTTTAAAAGATCAAAAAATTAAACAACAGGTATAATTAAAGATCACAAAAGGGAATAGGTATTTTAAAGAAGTCATTTTTTATCATAATTTTTGGGAGCTTCGGCACCCACTAAACTCGACACAGAATATGTATAATTACATAAAAAATATATGAAAATAGGTATAAATTATATAAAAGCACCCACTAAACAAGAAGTTCGTTAGGTACATTGGCATTTAAGTTGATCTTAAAGCTCTCCATTGGTAGGTGTGCTCAGATTCAAACCTGATTGAGGCGATTTTTTTTTGGTAGTAAGCACTCACACTCCTTAAATTTTGGGTTCGCCACTATGTTGTTACATTCGATATACATATCTTTAATTTAAAATCATACGTTACTTTTTTAAACTCCATACAAGTCAAAACCATACAATCTCTCAAGGAAATAAATATTTTAAGAATCTGTATACCTTGGTTTCTGGAGATTAAAGATTTAAGCTTTCTACTCCGTTTGAACTTAACTAATGGTTTGAAGAAATAAAATCTTTATCACAGGTTAAAGGTCACTCGGTTGACGATTGAAAGTCATAAAAACTTCATCGTTAAATTAGAAACAAGGGGTGTTTAAAATTGCTGCAACTTTATAAGTAGTATTCCAATATACTAACTTTACTGTCTTGTTGTGACAGAAAAATGACTTCTGAAAGTCAAGTGAATGATGCTGCAACGACTGTGGCAACAACTAATATTGCCACAACGAGTCATACGAGTGCTCCGCAGGCAATTGCACCAGTGAAGAAACTCGAAAAATTCACAGGTATTGATTTCAAAAGGAGGCAACAGAAGATGTTCTTCTACCTTACAACTCTATGCTTCAAAGATTCATATCTGAAGAACCTCTTGAGGTGCCCGAAGGAACTTCGGACCAGAAGAAATTTATCGTCATGGAGGCGTGAAAACACTCTGATTTTCTATGCAGGAATTACATTCTAAATGGCCTCCAAGATGAACTATAAAATGTGTATAGTGGATTGAAGACGACAAAAGAGTTGTGGGGGGCGTTGGAAAGAAAATACAAGACTGAGGAGGTGAGAACCAAAAAGTTCTTCGTTGCAAGATTCCTAGAGTTTAAAATGATTAACAACAAATCTGTTGTATCTCAAGTCCAGGAACTGCAAGTAATCATCCACGATCTCCTCGCGGAAGGTATGATTTTAATGAATACCTTAGTTGAACATGTTAAAAATGTTCTTAATGTTCACATAAACTTTACTGTAGGCATGGTTGTGAATGAGGCATTTCAAGTCGCGGAAATAATATAGAAGTTACCACCTATGTGGAAAGACTTCAAGAACTACATGAAACATAAGCGAAAGGAGATGATAGTCGAAGACCTTATAGTAAGACTGCGCATTGAAGAAGATAATAAAGCCGCGAAAAAAAGGTCGAAAGGAAATTCTGCAATAAGTGGAGCAAATATTGTAGAAGACGACTGATAACGCTCAAATTATACTCTTAAATGGGTATAAGCGATCGTTGTCAATATAATAACCCAACTTAGGTTGGGGTTGAATCCACAAGATGTGAAAGCATGGAATTCAAAACTCAAGAGTATTGATAGTCTACTAAAAGATGACCCGTAGTGTGAAAAAAGCAAGCATAAATGTAAAATGGGGGATTTAATTTGAATGTGTTTATAAATGACAACTACTTCAATTTTAGTGCACTAGCTTGACGTTGAAGAATGCTAAGAGTGAATTCAATTGAGAATAAGCCTTGGGGTTATGCAATTATAGCTGTGGGGTCATGCATGGGTACTTAGCCATTTATTCAAATTTTAGCTAAAAGTCATGGGTAGGCTAGATGTCAATGTATTGGTGTCAATCTTTCAATTACAACACCAAATTTCACAAATGGGTTCTTTCAAACACCTCACAAATGTGACAATTTACCACATCTATTGCCTCAATTGACATCTTTATGTCTAAGAGATACCATTAAATGAAATGAATTAAGTTATTGGTTATATTTATTCCTCACCCATGTCCCCTCTTTCAAGAATGACATGGGTTCTAGGGTGGTTAGAGTTTGCAACCCCAAACTCTTAGTTAATTCATGAAATAAATGCAACGCCCATCACAACTAACTAATTAGAAAAATAATTAGATAAAACCCATGCACTACCACTACCTAAGCAAGCATAATCCCAAGATTGGAAAGTAGCTACTCATAGATAAAAGGAATGAGAATATACCAAAGTTATCATTAACTTCATCCATGAGAAATAGAGACAATGTGGTTCCATACTTGGGGTTTCAATAATTCTTCAATGGAAAATCACTAACATATATTTTTCATTCAAGTTTAGTAAAAAATTTTCTAAAGATGAAAATATAGATGCTAAAAAAGAAGAAAGAAGCTAAAAAGCTAGATGAAAATATAGATGCTAAAAAAGAAGAAAGAAGCTAAAAAGCTAAAAGAGAGACTATCTTCGAAAGATGAAAACTAGGTCTTGAAAAAAGAGCTAAAACCCTTCTTTTAAAATTCACTCTACATTTGATGGAAATTACAAAACTACCACCTTGCTTGAGCGGATCCAAAGCGGATGAAGAGCAGACAGAGAGCAGATGACTAGCAGCTCCAATGCAGATGTGAAGCGGATACAAAGCGGATTCGAAGCGGGTGACTCATTTCCTTCACATTTGACCTCTTGATGACTTGAATGACTTTCCCAATCTTATCTTTTTTACTTTTACCTACATAAATGTGCATTAAGTAAGAGAGTACCATCAAATCAATGAAAAAGCATGATAACTTAGGCTTAAAAGTTGCTAGCAAGTCGTCAAATTGATGACTTATCAACCCCCCAAACTTAAACTGTTGCTTGTCCTCAAACGACCAAGAATACTTCAATGAGATAGGGTATTTAACTCAAATCCACCTATATAAAAGCTATACTAAAAGAATAATCTAACAAAACTCTACAAACACTTTCCACATATGCCATGGCAACAAGTAAATCAAAACTTTTCAATAAGCACATATTTATGAAGCAAGGAAGCAAGTTTGTATCAAATGAATTTTTCAAATCACAAAACATCTTAATATAAGACACAAAATCATCAAAGATTGTATCAATCTTTACTATGTAACTTACTTCACTCATTTATCCAAACCAATAGTAAAATATCACCCTCTACCCAAAAGTACCGATGTAGCTCACATGCAAGAGTTAGCTCCACACACCAAAGATATTTCAATTATTAAGGGAGCTCAAATAAATAAGGAATTCACACACTCACTCTCACATACAAATTCAAGTACATTGAATAGAACTATAGGCTTGCCCTTTGTTTTTTTTCGCCACTAATGTAGACTTACTTAATTTGGAATCACCAAGGTCTTGCGGGTCAAGATGACAGTTTAAGGTGTGGGAAGGAATATATATGGATCAAGTGACTAAAGGACCTCCTTCAATGCAATCGCTCAATCCTTTCTACCCCCAAAATTTTCAAACCACTCACCTTATTCTTTTTCAAATCATTTCCCATATTTTTCTAACTATTTGTTTAACATTTACCAAATCATTCAAAGCAACCATTTTCTTTCTTTCACTTCTTTGACTTTTTCAAGAGATTTTCTACCTATAAGCCTTTCTTAGCCCCTCACTCATTCAATTTTTTTTTCAAGTTCTATGGGCTAGCCTATTCAATTTTATAATCAAGCACATCTCTTGTCTTTTAAGCACATGTATTGAAAACCTTACATACACCTTTCTTATCTTTTCTTTTATCATCTTCTCCTAAAGACACAACCTCCCAAACTTAGGCTTTTGCCTATAATCCATTATCTAGAATCATGCGATGCATCAAAGGCGGTTAAGTTACAAAAGAGAGGTTTTCAAAAGGGTTTAGGTGTTTTAGCATGGTTATCATTACAATAAGAAAGAACAAAGGGCACAAAGGTTCAAATGGGTTAACTAGGAAACAATGTTAAGGTGGGAATTTGGCTATGTGACAGGTCAACAAGGGCCTCGGGTCATCATCCAAACTAAGCTTGTCTAGAATTTCACTTTGAATATACTCGGGAAAAGTTCTAGACTACACAAATGCAAAAGAATTTTTTTAAAATTTTTACCACTCATGGTATCATACTCATAGAGCAAAAAGTTAGTTCCCCAACCAATTTGAGCAATTTGAGTTTCATAAGTTACTCCGAGTCAACGACCCATCCTTGTAAAGAGCGAGCCAAAAATTGAGTCTAATGGTCTCACTCAAAAGAAAACTCAAGACATCCTTGATCTTAACTATATATTTTTTTTTCTTAAAAATATTTTACTCCTTGCCAATGACATTTTGGAAGTATTTTCGAATTTTTGATTTTTCCTAGCTAACCAAAATGACTAGATACGTCACCTAAGGATGTCGCCTCATCATCCCTCATGGGTGAATTATCATTTGGTTCAATAAAGAAGCTAAACTAAAATAAAAATAAAGATCAAAAGAAAGAGAAAATAACAATTTTCTCCTTAGAAAAGAACTGAGTTTTCAAGAAAATCCTTGGAGTTTATTAGACACGTATATAAAAAAGACGACAAGAGTAATGCACACAATCGGACATCACATTAAAACTAAGCGCATGACACAAATTCAAAAATCAAATGACAATATTTGACATCATTATCAAAGTGTCCGACAAGGGCTCATTCAAAGCAATGTCAATCATGAACGTAATAGCATAAAAAATGCCATAAACATCAAAGTATACACTCTTGAATGGGTGTAAGCGATCGTTTTCAATATAATAATCTAACTTAGATTGGGGTCGAATCCACAAGGAGTGAAAGCATGGAATTCAAAACTCAAGAGTATTGATAGTCTACTAAAAGATGACCCGTAGTGTGAATAAAGCAAGCATAAATGTAAAATGGGGGATTTAGTTTGAATGTGTTTATAAATGACAACTACTTCAATTTTAGCACACTAGCTTGACGTTGAAGAATGCTAATAGTGAATTCAATTGAGAATAAGCCTTGGGGTTATGCAATTATAGGTGTGGGGTCATGCATGAGTACTTAGTTATTTATTCAAATTTTAGCTAAAAGTCATGGGTAGGCTAGATGTCAATGTATTGGTGTCAATCTTTCAATTACAACACCAAATTTCACAAATGGGTTCTTTTGAACACCTCACAAGTGTGACAATTTCCCACATCTATTGCCTCAATTGACATCCTTATGTCTAAGAGATATCATTAAATAAAATAAATCAAGTTATTGGTTGGATTTATTCCTCACCCATGTCATTCCACCCATGTCCTCTCTTTCAATAATGACATGGGTTCTAAGGTGGTTGGAGTTTGCAACCCCGAACTCTTAGTTAATTCATGAAATAAATGCAACACCCATCACAACTAACTAATTAGAAAAATAATTAGCTAAAACCCATGCACTACCACTACCTAAGCAAGCATAACCCCAAGATTGGAAATTAGCTACTCATAGATAAAAAGGATGAAAATATACCAAAGTTATTATTAACTTCATCTATGAGAAATAGAGAAATGTAGTTCCACACTTGGAGTTCCAATAATTCTTCAATGGAAAATTACTAACATATATTTTTCATTCAAGTCTAGTACAAAATTTTTAAAAGATGAAAAGATAGATGCTAAAAGAGAAGAAAGAAGCTAAAAAGCTAAAAGATAGGCTATCTTCAAAAGATGAAAACTAGGTCTTGAAATTGGAGCTTCAACCCTCCTTTTAAACTCCACTCTATATTTGATGGAAATTATAAAACTGCCACCTTGTTCTTGATCTGCTTGAGCGGATCCAAAGAGGGTGAAGAGCAGACAGAGAGGAGATGGCTAGCAGCTCCAAAGAAGATGTGAAGCGGATGTAAAGCAGATGCGAAATGGATGACTCATTTCCTTCACATTTGACCTCTTGATAACTTGAATGACTTGCCCAATCTTCTCTTTTTACTTTTACCTACATAAATAGGCATTAAGTAAAAGAGTACCATTAAATCAATGAAAAAGCATGATAATTTAGGCTTAAAAGGTGCTAGCAAGTCGTCAAATTGATAACTTATCAACGACCACAGCAACTCCAAAAAGCGAAAGAAAGTTGGACAAAAAAGTAATCAACCCTAGAAAAAATTCAAAGAAAAATGCTTTAACAGTGGCAAGGTTGGCCATAAGTCAACAGATTGTCGTGCCCAAAGAAAGAGGAAAAGAAGGACCAAGCAAATATGACTGAGTCCAAGAAATAAATGGATGATTTGTGTACCATGCTGACTGAATACAACTTGGTGGAAAATCCTCGAGAATGGTGGATGGATTTCGATGCCAGCCACCACGTTTGTGCTAATAAGGAGTTATATTGCTTTTTCTCCGGCTCAAATCAAAGAAAACATATATATGGTCAACTCTACAACTGCAAAAGTTGAAGGAACAGAAAAAGTATGCCTGAAAATGACTTCAGGCAAAGTGTTGACTTTGAACAATTTCCTGTATATACTAGAGTTACGGAAGAACTTGATTTTTGTATAATTTCTTGAAAAAACAGATTCAAATATTTATTTGTTTTTGAAAAAATTATACTTAGTAAAGGAGAAGTGTACGTAGGAAAAAGCTACTTCACAGAGGGCCTATTCAAAATGACTGTAATGAATGTTGAAATCAATAAAAGTTTAGTTGCTTCTTACTTGCTTGAGTCTTATAATTTGTGGCATGAACAATTAGGACACGTCAATTATAAACATTGCGAAAATTGATTAACTTAGAAGTTTTTCTAAACTTTGAGTGCAATAATCAAAATGTCAAACGTGTGTAGAATCAAAGTATGCTAAGCATCCGTATAAGTCTGTTGAAAGAAATTTCAATCCCCTAGACTTAATGCACACTGACATTTGTAATATGATTTCAACACCATCTTGTGGTGGAAAAAAGTATTTTATAATTTTTATTGATGATTGCACTAGATACTGTTATGTCTATTTAATAAATAATACGGATGAAGCAATAGATGCGTTTAGGCAATATAAAATAAAAGTTGAAAACCGATTAGAGAAAAAGATCAAAACGATAAGAAATGATAGGGGCGGAGAATATGAATCTCCCTTTGCGCAAATATGTGTAGAGAATGGAATTGTCCATCAAACTACTATCCCTTATTCACCTCAATCTAATGAAATTGCGGAAAGAAAAAACCAAACCTTGAAGGAAATGATGAATTTCTTACTAATAAGTTCAGGTTTACCACAAAACTTGTGGGGAGAAGCTATCGTTACAGCTAATCAAATACTCAATAGAGTACCCATAGTAAGACACAATCAATTCCATATGAAAAATGAAAATGAAGGAAATGTTAACCCAACTTAAAATATTTCAAAATGTGGGGGTGTCTAGCGAAGGTCTAATTTCCTATGCCTAAAAGAGTAAGGACATGACCTAAGGTAGTGGACAACATGTTCATAGGATATACTAAAGTAGTAAAGCATGTCGATTTTTAGTTCATAAATTCGAACATTCGGATATCAATGAAAATACAATAATTGAATCAGATAATGATGAATTCTTTGAACATATTTAAAACTAGACATGAACGGTCTAGTGGGGGGGTCTACACCACCTCAAGATGAACCAAGTGAGGATGTACATAATGATGGTAATTCAAGACGTAGTACACATCAAAGAATGTCAACTTTGTTTGGATCAAATTTTGTAATGTTTCATTTAGAAAATGAGCCTTAAACATTTAAAGAAGTGATATTGTTGTCAAACTCGTCCTTTTGGAAAGAGACAGTCAATAGTGAGATTGATTCAAACTTAAGCAACCATATGTAGAAATTGGTTGATCTTCCTCCAGGAAATAAACCTTTAGATTCTAAATAGATCTTCAAATGAAAAATGAAAGTGGATGGTACTATTGACAAATACAAAGCAAAACTTGTAGTAAAAGGCTTCAAACAGAAAGAATGCCTTGATTACTTTGATACATACCCGCCTGTAACGAGGATAAAGTTAATTGGGATGTTAATTTCCTTAGTGGTAGACCCGTCAAATGGATGTGAAAACAACATTCCTATATGAAGAATTAGAGGAAGAAATTTACATGGAACATCCGGAGGATTTTTTGGTTCCAAGAAAAGAAAATAAGGTGTGTAAAGTTGTTAAGTCACTTTATTGACTAAAACAAGCATCTAAACAGTGGCATGCAAAGTTTGACCAAACCATGTTAGCTAACAGGTTCAAGATAAATGAATGTGATAAATGTGTTTACATTAAAAACACTCCAAATCACGACGCCATTATTTGTTTGTATGTGGATGATATGTTTATCATCAGTAAAGACATTTCAGACATAAATTCTATGAAACGAATGCTTAAGAGAAAGTTTGATATGAAAGACCTTGGAGTTGCGGATGTGATCTTGGGAATAAGAATCCATAGAACTCCACAAGAATTGGCATGTAATACCCCGAAGTTTCCAAACTAAATTTTTTATCCCAAAAATATCAAGTGTTAGCTTCTAAATTGAATGATGTTTATTCCATGGGTAATTTTTTAGATTTTCACTTTTTGTCATGTGGGAAATTCAATAAAATTTCCATCGATATAAAATTCGTTTAAATTCAATAACTGGGTAAGAAGTTATGACTATTTCAAGTTCCTATCGTAAAACAACGCCATATTAGTAAGTGGCGCACCGCGCCACAGGAGAAAATGGCAATTTTCAAATTGCAGTAGGGGTCCGCTATAGTGGTGCATCGCACCAAACTTCCAGGTCGCAAATAAAGTGGCAACGCGATGGCTCCGCATCGCGCCATTCCTCAATTTTCCAGTTTTCAAATTCCAGTGATACGATGCGATAGCGCCGCGTCGCGCCAAGGGTCCAATTCGGGAAAATTTCACTGAAATTAAAAAACGCGCCTAGGGTTAAAAGGGTTAATTTTCCACACCTATTTAAGCCCTTTAACATAAGATTCAGCTATTTGAAACCTAAAAGATACTAGCTTCTCTAAATTTTCTCTCAAGAACAAGCTAGTGTTTCAATTGGGGATTCAATTTCAAGAAAGTTTCTCCGTTAATCTTCACTAAATCAAGAACTAAGGCATGTCATGTGTTGATTCATGGGTCTCTCTCACCCATGAAGCTCAAGAATCTCTTTTCAAAATCATAGATTTGTATATTTACGAATGTTCATGATTTTATTGAATTGAAAAGTGATGTTCATGTTGTTGTTTGGTTTCATTCCATGTTATAGACTATTAATTACAAGAATTAATTCTGGTATGTGTGGAATTATGCAGTATTCATGATAAACCCTTCAATTCATAAGTTGATTGATGTATCCTTGATTATTAGATGTGTTGATGATTGTATAACCATAGCATGCTCCACACATGTTTCATTAAATGCCTATGTGAAGGAAAAGTGTCATACTAGTATGATAATATGAAATCTCCATGTACAAGTTATGTATGTCAAGTGTTTGATGAAATGTCTTAGCCAATGGATTATGTATTGTTGATGTTGGTCCTGTACTCAAGAAATTCATGCTTTGTCAGTTTCCTTCTATCGAGTCCTGGGGGTACTTGAACCCAAAAAATATAGCTGTATGCCTAGCTTTAGTGTCATGCTTTCATGATATCCTCAGTCAAGCCATAATACATAGAACTCCGTCAGTCATATGACTCAGGAAAACTCAGTAATACAGTAATCTCAGTACTATTCCATCAGTCAATGGAACTTAGTAATTCAATCCAGTTCAGTAATCCATGTTCAGTGTCTATTTGGATCTGAGTAGAAATTAGCACCAAGTGAACCCAAAGATGGAAACACATGCTGTCAGATGAGGGTGTGATTCTTAGAAGTCATCCTTGCATTCCTGAACTATGTAGCCAACATAGTTTGATATATCAAAACTGTCATATGAGGGTTGATGAGGTGGATAAGCACTATCAGATGAGGGCCCCACCATTCTATTTTGGGGACACTGTCAGATGAGGGTCACTCATAGCTTGTCCTTACCAGTGGTGTAGTATTGACACCCTTCCAATTAGGGTTACTGATTGGACCCTAAATCAGCCATAAGGGCGTATAGGGGCATGTCGATTAGATAACTACTTCCCACAGTTTCCGTTATAGAATCAGGACTGTCAGATACAGTCATTCAGTCTCAATAATAGAACACAGATAGTTCTACAGAATTCAAGACTGTCAAATACAGTTAACTCAAATACAGTACACAACTCAACTAGTTCAATCAGATTCAGGACTGTCAGATACAGTCACTCATGTTATCAGTTACATCAGTCATCAGAATTCAGTTATCAGTCATGTTATTTATCAGTAAATTCATGTTATCATGATCTTAGATATAGTTACTATGTATTCATGCATGTATTCTCACATTCTTATTAGTCAGTTAGCCAGTATTGTTCATGCATATGAACTCCATGCATTCAGCCTACCTCACATGCATACTAGTACATTCAAAGTCCTGACGCATTTATGCTATGGTGTCTTATATCATAGGTTATGAAGCACGAGCTCTAGAGCATCAGTAGATTCCATATATCAGTAGTTAGTTAGCAGTGAGTCCTCATCCTCTGAGGACATGATTATTGCCTTATTATCGCATTAAGTAATTTATTAGTTGGAGTTT
Source organism: Capsicum annuum (assembly GCF_002878395.1). Taxonomy (NCBI): domain Eukaryota; kingdom Viridiplantae; phylum Streptophyta; class Magnoliopsida; order Solanales; family Solanaceae; genus Capsicum; species Capsicum annuum. The sequence goes on from NC_061113.1 coordinate 238,178,718, forward strand.
TTTAGGGACATGTCCCATCAACTCCTTATTCAGACAGTTCAGTCAGTTAGAGGCTTTACAGACTATCATGTTCAGACTATCATATTTAGAAAGTTTTGTTTTGGGTATTTACACCCCATCCCAGATGTTATGTTACAACTTTGAACCTTATGGCCTTTTTGTTCATGTTTATGCATTTATACAGTATATCATGCAGTATACAGGTATAAATATTAGTCATAGGTTAGCTTGTGGTCCTTCGAGATCATGAGCACCGTGTAGCATTTCAGGTACCTGATCTGGGGTGTTACAAATTTGGTATCAGAGCCTAAGGTTCAATAGAGTCCTAGGAAGTCTGAAAGCTGCATCTAGTAGAGTCTTGTGCATGGGTGTGTTACATGCCACATTTATGTACAGGAGGCTATAAGATGTTTTAGGAATAGTTTCCCTTATTTCAGTATTTATATCGTGCCAGTGAGCATAATCTCATGTAAATATCTCAGTCTAATCCATTTCTCCCATTCTTCTATAGAACATACCTCCTAAAAGAAGAAACGAGAATCAGTTAGCCCCTCAGCCTAAAGAACCTTTGGTCGAACATATTTCTCATGCAGAGTTTAGAGCTGCATTCACTACTCTTGCTCAGTCAGTTGCTGTTCAGAATGAATGACTAACCGTTGTTCCAGCCAACCCAGTGGCCAATTCAACTACAGTCAGGATTCAGGACTTTACCCGAATTAATCCTCCATCCTTTCTCGGGTGTAAGTCAGATGGGGACCCTCAAGAATTCATCGATCAGGTTCAGAAGGTTACAAATATTATAGGGGTGTCAGCTGTTGAGAGTGCAGAGCTAGCTGCATATCAGTTGCAGGATGTTGCTCACACTTGGTAAGACTAGTGGAAGTCAGAAAGGTCAGTTGATACAGGGCCTATAGAGTGGGAGGAGTTTGTCATCGTATTCTTAGAGAGGTTGTTTCCCCTAGAACTAAGAGAATCCAAGGTGTTAGAATTTATCAACCTCAGGCAGGGTAACATGACGGTGAAACAGTATTCTCTTAAGTTTACTTAATTGACCAGATATTCCCCTCATGTGGTTGCAGACAGCAGGGCCAAGATAAATAAGTTTGTTTCTGGGGTGAATGATAGTGTGGTCAACGTGTGTAGGTCTGCGATATTAAATAGTGACATGACTTTAGCCAGGATTATAACTCATGCTCAACAGATAGAATATCAAAAGATTAAGATGAGGGTGAAGTAGAATAAGAGAGCAAAGACAGGTAGTTTCAACTTTGCTTAGCCTAAATCAGAAGGAGAAAATTGTTCTCAGTTTTATCCTAAGCCGTCAGTTCATCTCCTTCATCAGCTAGTGCTCCAGCTTCTAAGTTCAGGGATGGTAATAAAGATAGGGCGTCAGGCTCTAAGTCTCAGGGCAGTGTCAGCAATACTTGAACTAATCCCCCTTTTCAGACTTGTGGTAAGAACCACAAGGGTGCTTGCAGAGTTGGTAGCAATGTCTGTTTCAGATTTGGCAAGCCAGGACACAGAGTCAGAGATTGTCCCCAGTCAGGTTATCAAGGTCAGCAGAACCATTCCTCAGCTCAGCAGGGTGCAAATTCTAGTGCTACTAGTGGGCAACGCCCAAACAGACTCTATGCTCTCCAGTCCTGACAAGATCAGAAAAATTCTCCTGATGTGGTTACTGGTACGTTACAGATCTTTTATGTGCTTGTTTACGCTTTGCTAAATCCAAGAGATTCTTTGTCTTTTGTTATTCCCTATATATCAGCTAATTTCAAAATCAGTCTTGAAGTTCTAATACATCCATTTTCAATCTCTAACCCAGTGGGTAAAACCATCATAGCCCGCGGGTATACAAAAACTGCCCGATTATGATATTTAAGAAAATCACTTCAGCAAACTTATTTAAATTAGAGATGATTGATTTTGATGTCATTCTCGACATGGATTGGCTTTATTCCTGCTATGCCACAGTCGATAACAAAAATAAAATAGTCCAGTTTCAGCATCTGAATAAACTCGTCCTAGAGTGGAAGGGTAGTGTATTCGTTTTCAGAGGTCAGATTATTTTCTACCTTTAAGCACAGAAAATGATATCTAAAGAATATGTCTATCATCTTGTTCGAGTTAAGGCACTAGTTGTGAAACTCCCAGTCTTGATTCAGTTCTAGTCGTAAATGAATATTCAGATATCTTTTCAGAAGATCTTTCAGGGATTTATCCCAAAAGGGAAATAGACTTCGACATCGATATTCTTCCAGATACTCAGCCTATATCTATTCCGCCATACAGAATGGCACCAGCAGAACTCAGAGAACTGAAAGAACAGTTGAAGAATCTCTTAGATAAGGGATTCATCAGACCCAATGTGTCCCCGTGGGGTGCACCAGTCTTATTTGTGCGAAAGAAAGACGGTTCTCTCAGAATGTGCATAGACTACCGTCAACTCAATAAAGTCATGATAAAAAACAAGTATCCACTTCTCAGAATCGATGACTTATTTTACCAACTTCAGGGTGCCAGTTATTTCTCTAAGATAGACCTCAGATCTGGCTATCATCAGCTTAGAGTTAGAGAATGTGACATTCCAAAAACAGTTTTTCATACTCGGTATGATCACTTCGAATTTCTAGTCATGTCCTTTAATCTTACCAACACCCCAGTAGCTTTCATGGACTTGATGAACCGTGTATTCAAGCAGTACTTTGACATGTTTGTCATAGTCTTTATAGATGATATTCTAGTTTATTCTTGTAGTGAGCGTGATCATGCAGACCATATTAGAATTGTACTTCAAACTATCAGAAATCATCAGTTGTTCACCAAATTTAGTAAGTGCGAATTTTGGCTAAGGTTAGTAACATTCCTTGGACATATCGTTTTAGGTGATGGCATTAGAGTAGATCCTCAAAAGATCGAAGAGGTAAGAAACTGGCCCAAACCTGTCTCTCCATTAGATATCAGGAGTTTCTTGAGTTTGGCTGGCTATTACAGGTGGTTTGTTGAGGGATTTTCTTCTATTGCATCCCCTATGTCTAGATTAACTCAAAAGAAAGTTGAGTTTTAGTGGTCAGATCCTTGCGGGAAGAGTTTTCAGGAGTTAAAGACTCGACTCACCTCAACTTCAGTCCTAGTTCTTCTCGATGGTTCAAATGGTTTCATAGTGTATTATGATGCATCCAGAGTAGGTTGGGTTGTGTCCTCATGCAGCATAGAAAAGTCATAGCCTACGCCTCCATACAACTTAAACCCCATGAGAAGAATTAACCTACTCATGATCCTAAGTTAGCAGCCGTAGTATTTGCCTTAAAGATTTAGAGGCATTATCTATACGGAGTACATATACATGTGTTCACAGATCATAAGAGCCTTCAGTATGTATTTTATCAGAAAGATCTCAATCTTCATTAGAGAAAGTGATTAGAGCTCTTGAAGGATTATGACATGAGTGCCCTTTATCATTTGGACAAAGTCAATGTAGTGGCCGATACTCTCAGTAGACTGTCTATGGGTAGTGTTACTTATATTGAGTACAGTAAGAAGAAGTTAGCTCAAGAAGTCCATCATATTGACAGACTAGGCGTTCTCTTAGTCGATACACAAGAGGGTGATATATGGGTTCAGAGTAGTTCAGAATCATCTCTAGTTTTTGAGGTGAAATAAAAACAAGATAGAGATCCTAGTTTAGTCAAGTTGAAAGAGTCAGTTAAAGATCAGAAAGTGGAGGTTTTCTCCCAAGGGGGAGATGGTGTCTTACGTTGTCAGGTCATCTGTGTGTTCCAGCTGTAGATGACTTAAGGTAACAAATTCTTGCAGAAGCGCATGGTGCACGCTACTCTATTCATCCAGGGGCCATAAATATGTACCACAACTTGCGGAAGATCTATTGGTGGAGTGAGATGAAGAGGGATGTTGTAGAGTTTATGGCTAAGTACTGTGCATATCAGCAGGTTAAGATAGAGCATCAAAAGCCTAGCAAGTCCATGCAGGAGTTCAGTATTCCTTATTGAAAGTGGGAAAAAGTGAACATGGACTTCGTGATGGGTTTTTCTCATACTCGTCATTAGCATGATTCAGTTTGGGTTATTGTAGACTGAATGACCAAATCAACTCATTTTTTTTACAGTTCATACCTCTTATTTAGCCGAGGATTATGCAAACTCTACATCAAAGAGTTGGTCATATTGCATGGTGTTTCATTACCTATTATCTCAGACAAAGGTACCCAGTTCACCTTTCATTTCTAGAAAGCATTCCAAAAGGGTCCTGGTACCCAAAATTCATCTCAGTACAACCTTTTATCCTCAAACAGATGGTCAAGCAGAAAGGACTATTCAAACCCAGAAGATATGCTAAGGGCGTATGAAATTGATTTCAAGAGTAGTTGGGATGACCACTTGCCTTTGATTGAGTCTGTATATAACAATAACTATCATTAAGGTATTCGGATGACTCTATTCGAAGCTCTCTATGGTAGGAGGTGAAGATCTCCAATTGGTTGGTTTGAAGTTAGTGAGGCCTCAGTTATAGGTACTGACTTAGTATTTGATGCCTTAGAGAAAATCAGTTGATCAGAGAAAGACTCCGGGCTGCTCAGAGCCAATAGAAGTCTTATGCAGATGTGCGTAGAAAGGATCTTAAGTTCGAGATTAGTGACTATGTCTATCTAAAGATATCTTTCATGAAGGAAGTGAAGAGGTTCGGCAAGAAGGGAAATCTCAGTCCCCGATATGTCGGTCCCTTCAAAATTCTCAGTCACTTTGGCAAGGTAGCTTATGACCGAATTGCCTTCAGATCTAGCCTCAGTTCATCCAGTCTTCCATATCTCTTTGCTCAAGAAGTGCATAGGCAAACCAACAGTTATAGTCCCTATTCAGAGCATTGATGTTCAGAACAACCTCTTTTATGAAGAGATTCCAGTCAAAATCCTAGACTATCAGACTCATAGACTGAGAAACAAGGAAGTCCCTCTAGTCAAAGTTCTTTGGCAAAATCAGTCCGTTGAGGGAGCTTCTTGGGAAGCAGAAGCAGACATGCATACCAAGTATCCTCACCTCTTCCCCGCTAACTTAGATCTAGCTCAAGGTAACAGTTCTCCTTAAGCTTTTCAGTTTTCATGTCCAGATTTTATTTACAACTTGATATCAGGCTCATGCTCAGGATTCCATTTTTAAACTGGGTACTAAGTACCATTGTATATTCAATTATATGTTCATGCATCAGATTAGTCATGTATTCATGCATCAGACATGCATTCTCCTTATGAGAAGACTCAATTATTAAAAATTCCAGTCATGTAATCAGTTTCATCATGTATTCATGCATCAGATATGTGTGATCAGCTTATCAGTACTCTCAGTCATGCATGCATGTATCAGCTCAATCATGAAATCATGCATCAGATATGCATGCTCAGTATGAATCTCTGAAATATCAGTTATGTAATCATGTTTCAGTATTCATGTTCCGTATGTACTTTGACTTGTCATTTCTCCTCTCTCAGTTAGTCTCATTTGAGGACAAATGTTCCCAAGGGGGAAATATTATAATACCCCAAAGTTTTCTAACTATATTTTTTATCCCAAGAATGTCAAGTGTGAGCTTCTAAATTGAATGATGTTTATTTCATGGTTTTTTTTTTAAAATTTTAACTTTTTGTCATGTGGGAAATTCAATAAGCTTTCCATCGATATAAAATTCACCTAAATCCGATAATCGGGTAAGAAGTTATGACTATTTCAACTTCCTATCGTAAAACAGCGCCATATTAGTCAGTGGCGCGCCACACCACAGGAGAAAATGACAATTGTCAAATTGCAGTAGGGGTCCACGATAGTGGCGCATCGCGCCAAAATTCCAGGTTACAAATAAAGTGGCAATGCGATGACTCCGCGTCACGCCATCCCTCAATTTTCTAGTTGTCCAATTTCAGTGACATGGCGCGATAGCGCTGCGTCGCAACAGGAGTCCAATTTGGAAAAATTTAACTGAAATTAAAAGATGCGTCCAGGGTTAAAAGGTTTAATTCCACCCCTATTTGAACCCTTTAACACGAGATTCAGCTATTTGGAACCCAAAATATACTGGCTTCTCTCAATTTTCTCTCAAGAACAAGCTAGGGTTTCAATTGGGGATTCAATTTCAAGAAAGTCTCTCCGTTAATCTTCGCTAAATCAAGAACTAAGGTATGTCATGTGTTGATTCACGGGTCTCTCTCACTCATGAAGCTCAAGAATCTCTTTTTAAAATCAAAGATTTGTATATTTACGAATGATCATAATTTGATTGAATTAAAAAGTGATTTTCATGTTGTTTTTTTGGTTTCATTCTATGTTATAGACTATCAATTACAAGAATCGATTCTAGTATGTGAGGAATTACGCGGCATTCATGATAAACCCTTCAATTCACTAGTTAATTGATGTATCCTTGATTATTAGATGTGTTGATGATTGTATAACCATAGCATGCTCCCCCATGTTTGATTAAATGCCTATGTGAAGGAAAAGTGTCATACTAGTATGATAATATGAAATCTCCATGTACAAGTTATGTATGTCAAGTGTTTGATGAAATGTCTTAGCCAATGGATTATGTATTGTTGATGTTGGTCCTGTACTCAAGAAAGTCATGCTTTGTCAGTTTTCTTCTATCGAGTCCTGGGGGTACTTGTACCCAAAAATATAGTCGTGTGCCTAGCTTTAGTATCATGTTTCCAAAATATCCTCAATCAAGCCATGATCCATAGAACTCAGTCAATCATGTGACTCAGGAAAACTCAGTAATACAGTAATCTCAGTACTATTCCGTCAGTCAATGAAACTCAATAATTCAGACCAGTTCAGTAATCCATGTTTAGTGTCTATTCAGATGTGAGTAGAAATTAGCACCGAGTGAACCCAAGGATGGAAATACACACTGTCAGATGAGGGTGTGATTCTTAGAAGTCATTCTTGCGTTCCTGAACTATGTAGCCAGCATAGGTTGATACATCAACACGGTCAGATAAAGGTAGATGAGGTGGATAAGCACTGTTAGATGAGGGCCCCACCGTTCTATTTTGGGGACACTGTCAGGTGAGGGTCACTCACAACTTGTCCTTACCAGTGGCGCGATATTGACACCCTTCTAATTGGGGTTACAGATTGGACCCCAACTTATCCATAAGGGCGTATTAGGGGCATGTCGGTTAGATAACTACTTCCCACAGTTTCAGTTATAGAATCAAGACTATCAGATACAGTCATTCAGTCTCAGTAATAGAACTCAGATAGTTCTACAGAATTCATGACTGTCAGATACAGTCAACTCAGATACAGTATGGAACTCAGCTAGTTTCATCAGATTCAAGACTGTCAGATATAATCACTCATGTTATCAGTTACATCAGTCATCAGAATTCAGTTATCAATCATGTTAGTTATCAGTAAATTCATGTTATCACGATCTCAGATATAGTTACTAAGCGTTCATGCATGTATTCTCATATTCTTATTAGTTAGTTAGCCAGTATTGTTCATGCATATGAACCCTATGCATTCAGCCTACCTCACATGCATACCAGTATATTCAAAGTACTGACGCATTTGCGCTATGGTGTCTTATACCATAGGTTCCGAAGCACGAGCTCTAGAGCATCAGTAGATTCCAGATATCAGCAGTCAGTTAGCAGTGAGTCCTCATCCTTCGAGGATATGATTATTTCTTTATTATCTCATTAAGTAATTTATTAGTTGGAGTTTGTTGGGGACATGTCCCACCAACTCCTTATTCAGACATTTCTGTCAGTTAGAGGCTTTGCAGACTATCATGTTCAGATTATCATGTTTAGATAGTTTTGTTTTGGCTATTTACACCCCATCCTAGATGTTATGTTATATTTTTGAACCTTATGGCCTTTCAGTTCATGTTTCCGCATTTATACAGTATATCATGCAGTATACAGGTATAAATATCAGTCATGAGTTAGCTTGTGGTCCTTTGGGGTCATGTCCGAGTACTAGATTCGGGGCGTTACATGGCATTGTCGCAGTCTCATTTCATCAAAAAGGTACTTGATAAATTCAAGTATCTAGAATTCAGTATTGTCAAGACTCTATTGGACGTGAGCTTCGCACTTAAAGAATGAGTGTGAAAGTGACCCAAAGTTGGAATACACAAGAGTGTTGGGATGTTTAATGTATATCATGAATTGTACCCGACCAGACATAGCATGTCCTATTATAAAGTTGAGTTGGTATACTAGTAATCCCAACAAAACTCATTGGATGGCAATGAAAAGAGTTTTGGGGTATCTTAAATACATTCAAGGCTATGCTTTGCATTATAATAAATATCCCGCGGTAATTGAAGGATATAGTGATGCAAATTGGATCACCGAATCGAATGAAGTAAAATCCACAAGTGGATATGTATTTATTATCGGTGGAGGAGCGGTTTCTTAAAAATCATTCAAACAGACATGTATTGCTCGCTTCACAATGGAATCTGAATTTACCGCATTGGATAAAGCCAGCGAAGAAGAAGAATGACTCTGAAATTTCTTGGAAGATATTCCTTATTGGCCCAAACCAGTGGCACATGTATATATACATAGTGATAGCCAAGTGACAATAGGTAGGGCAGGGAGCATGATGTACAACGATAAATCTTGTCACATAAGATGGAGACATAATACCATTAGAGAACTTCTCTCTAGTGGAATTATCATAGTTGACTATATAAAGTCAAAGGATAAATGTGTTGGATCCACTTACAAAAGGCTGTCTAGAGAAAGAGTTGAAAGGACATTCAAGGAAATGGGTTTACGGCCTAGGACAAGTTAGTATGACGATAACTCTACCTAGCAGACTGGAGATACCAAGAGCCAGATTCAAAGAGATCAAACAAAGTTGTGTCTGGCAGGTTCAACATTGTCAATATCCAATCCATTCTCATGATGTAGACAATATTTAGTAAACAAGGATAAGACTTATGGAGTGAAGTCTTTTAATAATTATCTAAATTTTGCAGATTTGACCAAATAGTTTAATCTATAGGATTGAACGTTTAGAAATCACCTATGTGAGGACAAATTCAAAGTTGTTTCAAGGAGAATGTTAGTAAAAGCCTATTCTCTAAGCTCTTATGAGATCGGGACGTGTTCATGGCTGAAACGAACAAAACTGTGAGAACCATAAAGGTAAAAGGCTGGTTGTGTGACATATGTTGTCTAGGTGTACATTAAAGCTCGACGGTTCAAGGATATCTAATCTACCGATTGACTGAGTGCATCCGATGTATGTTCACTACGAAAATTTCAAAGGAAAATCCACTTATCTAAATGCAATTAGTCTTTGCTTGATGATCACATATTTGTCTGTAAAGTTTTACGAAAAAAGTAGTCATTCCCCATTCATGTGGGGGATTGTTGGGTTCTAGATCAAAAGTGTGGGGAAAGAATTGAGATAACACTCAAAAATGAAAAGTGTACTCAAAAGTGAAAAGTCTACTAACTCCCCCACATTGGTGGGAGAAGAAAACTTTCAAGTGTTTATATTATGAAACACTCACTCCACATGGTAAGTGAGGCAAGAACCAAAAGGTGCCTCGCACCGTCGTCCTCGTCGTTCGCTCGGCTTCGGATACGGCAAATGATCGATCAATGAGATCTATCTTTTTGGACAAAATTTATTTGAAGCATATGATTTTGCGGAAAATGCTGCAGAGATGCGAAAGAGATGCAACTCTTCGACGAAGTGACACACTGATTCCTGAAAAGAGGTGCTGATTTAATGAACAATCATGACTGTTTTAATGAACAGACATGACTTTTTCAGATGATACATCTTTCCGAATGAACCATTGCCTCTTTTCGGAAGAGGCACCTAATGGCTATATAAACCTGCATTTATCCACAGGTTTAGGCACAAAATTTTTTTGCAATAAAAACACTTCTTCTTTTCTGAAATACTCCGTGTGATCATCTAATCATTGAGTGAGTTCGACGAATCGAAGAATTTGAGGTACCACTATTGTTGGATTGAAAGTCATTTTATCCTAGGAGGAAAATTTCATAACCTTGGGTACTTGAGGGGAATTATTTCCTTAAGGACACTCCATGAATTCGGAGGACTTGACTTTAACATTTTGTTTCATCTTATTTTTGAAATTATAACACATTTCTTGGATAGATCATTTTTTATCTTGTGTTGAAGGTGTTGTATAACTTCATAGGTGCTCTTGTTTTTAGACTTGAACTTGTGTTGAAGTTATTGTGCCTAAATACAGATTCTTATACCAGAAAATATTGAATTTAACACAATCAAATTAAAACGATGAAAGTACAAAATTTCCAAATTGCTGAATGTATAACCAAGAAAGACGACATCCATATAAAAGCTATATGTATGTCCCAGTTAGATTAGATGGATCAAATGTGTATACATTCTGAATAATTATATCAAATCATTAGAGAACAAGATAATGATATGAATTAAAGCACAAGAAAAAGAAACCATCGAACACTGCTGCAATGAAGATCAAGAAGCCTCGAGTGCATGAAAAAGTTGACTACGTGGACAATAATTATGGGTGACCTGGTCATTCTAGAAATCCCATGGGATCGTTTGGTACACTGAATGGAATAAATGAGATTTTGTATCACGCCCTCCATCATCATATGAGATAATAATTTCATTATTTTAGTACAAATAGTGAGATAAGATAGCTCAAAAATTAGAAAACACCTAATACAAAATAAAGAAAAAAATTAATTTCAAACTTTATCTAGAAATTATTATTTTTACCGGATGTACCAAACTACCCTTATAATTGTTACGAACGCCACGTATACATCAACATGTGACTTTTGAATGCTGACATGTCATACTAAATATCCAAGAGTTTATATATCATTTGCCTTTTTTTAGTAAAAGAAGAAGAAGGCTGTGGTTGAAATTAAACAATATATTTTTTTTATAAAGTTTTAGTGCTTTTACTTATGACGAATTAAATGAAGCTATTGTGAACAGAAGACCTACTTGAGTTGAAAGGTTCCAACATTTTGATTGACTTTAGATAATAACAGCCATTACTTTTTCCTTCTAATAACCTAATCAATTAAGAAAATAATTTCCAGATCTGGAAAGTTACTAATTATTGAATTTCGTAGTAACTTTTGTTTTTATTCAATATTACTAGCTAACAACTCCCTAAAGTTTTGAACTAAAAAAAACTGAAAATTTTGAACTTAAAGTACACATTATATCAAATAGAGATTTTTTTCTACCACATTCAAGGGAAATTTATGCTATGTAAATTTATGCTATGTAAAAAGACTAGTCAGTTAGGTTGTTATAGTTTGTTAGAAAAGAGAGTGGTGTACAGCTGGTGCACAACTGTCAAGTTAGTGGAGTTGAATGTTAGTGGAGTCGGTTATTTTTCTCTATAAGTAGCAATTGCATCACTAACATTATAAAAAAAATCAGATCATTTTCAATCAATAAAGCTTGTTCATTCCTCTAAGAACCATATCAACGAACTTGGTCCAACAGCTCTAGGAATTTTATCATGGTATCAGAGCAGTGATCCACGAGCTGCTGCAGCTACACACCGGAGTATCGTCAACAATAGTGGACAATACCACCTCTTCACTCAATTCGCAGAACCCAGCAGGAATGGCAGTGCAAATTGATTTTCATCATCCTCTATATCTGCAAAATTCCGATACACCTGGATTGGTGTTAATTGGCATCAAGTTAACAGGACCTGAGAATTACACATTGTGGAGCAAATCGATGCGATTGGCCTTGCTAGGAAAAAACAAGCTAGGTTTCGTGGATGACAGTTGTACAAAAACTCAGTACAGTGGAGATTTGGGGAAACTCTGAGAACGATGTAATGCGATTGTTCTGAGTTGGATTGGAGTTACTGTTTCGCCGGATTTGGTTTCTAGCATAGTGTATGTATCTGATTCAAAAAAGGTTTGGGACGAATTCAAGGAAAGGTTTGATAAATTAAGTCTCACTAGAATATATCAGCTCTGGAATAATATAACTACTCTAACTCAAGGTACGGACTCAGTAACTGCTACTATTCCAAAATGCGAGATTATTGGGATGAGACAGATGCATTAGTACCAGGGGTAGGTTATAGTTGTGAAGGATCTAAGGCTTCCACTGAAATGCTGAGAAATCAAAGGTTGTTGCAATTTTTGATGGGGCTAAATGAGAGTTTTAGTCATGTTCGAAGTGATATTTTATCACGCACCCCTGTCTTGACGGTCAATCAGGCATATGCACTAGTAGTGCAAGAAGAAAGCCAAAGAGGCATGGGTACTGGTAGCAAACAAATGGATTCCATCACCTTAATGGCTGGAGGTGGCCACAGACACAAGGGATCAGCATTTAACCCGTCTAAACCTACTTCTACTTCAAATCAGACCACCTATAAAAAGCCATTTTTTCCTACAAGTTGTGCTCACTGTAGTTACAAAAATCATTTAACAGAGGATTGCTATAGAGTGGTAGGATATCCACCTGATTTCAAAAGCAAAAAGAAGGGCCAGTATAGTTCTACTAAAGCTTATGCCCGAGGTAATGCTGTGGATGCAGAAATTGGACCTGTTTCTTTAGGAGAAGGGAGGTACATATCTGAGGAACAATATCAACAATTCATCACAACAAGTTCCAGTAACACCCCAGGCAGCAACAACACTAACAATAACTCAGGTGATTTTCAGGCTAATATGACAGGTATACGTGTACATTTATCCAGTATTTTTTCACATGAGTGGATAATAGATTCTGGTGCATCTCACCATATCACACCATATAAAGAGTGCTTGTTTAATCCCTTAAAACTTGAGGGTTGTGAGAGAAACAAGGTCCAAGTACCTAAAGGTGGTAGATGTGAAGTTACACACAAAGGAACCACTGTCATACTGAGAGATCATAGGCTTAAGAATGTTCTATATGTTCCTGATTTCAAGTACAACTTGTTGTTAGTGTCAAAGATGACAAAAGATCTTTCCTACTCAGTATGATTTTACCCAGATTTTTGTGTTTTCCAGGACCTTACTCTGACAAGGTCTTGGGGATTGGTAGAGAAAATAATGGTTTATACTTGCTGAAGGATGATGCATCAAAACATCCTGTAGTAGGCTCAACAATTCATAAAGAAGTTGATGGTGCAATGTGGCATATGAAACTAGGCCATCCATCCATCAGTATTCCAAGTTGCATTCCTATTGTTCAGAATGAAAGAGAAACACATAAACTATGTGAGATATGCCCATTATCCAAGAAGACAAGGTTACAGTTTTCTGTTAGTAACTCACATTCTAATAGCATTTTTCAGTTGATACATGTTGATGTATGGGTCCTTTTAAGGTTACTACTTATGATAGAAAACATTACTTTGTTACCATTTTTGATGACTATAGTAGATGTACGTGGACATGTTTGGTTCAGTATAAGTCTAAAGTGATTGTTGTTTTGAAAGATTTTTTGTTGAAAGTAAAGAATCAGTTTGGTACTACTGTGAAGACATTAAGATCAGACAATGGTAGAGATTTTTTTAATTCTCAGTGTTCTGATTTACTTTCATCCTTGGGCATTATTCATCAAAGCTCTTGTCCATACACACCCCAACAAAATGGGGTGGTGGAGAGAAAACATAGACACATTCTTGAAGTAGCTAGAGCTCTTAAATTTTAGAGTTTCATCCCCAACAAGCTCTGGGGAGATTGTGTTATGACTGCAATATATCTTATAAATAAACTGCCTACACCAATTTTGCAAAGAAAGTCTCCTTATACAATTTTATATAAGAAACCTGTAGTATATGATCACTTAAGGGTCTTTGGTTGCTTATGTTTTGCATCTACTTTACCTAAAGGAGATAAGTTTGAACCAAGAGCCAAAAGAGCAGTTTTTATTGGTTCTTCTGAGACTCAAAAGGGATATAAGTTATTTGATCTTCAGCAGAACACATGTTGGGTTAGTAAAGATGTGGTATTCAGAAAAGACATCTTTCCTTTCAAGGGAATCACATATGAAGAAACCACTATTTTTTATATTCCACACTCTGTCAATGATCATCATCATCCTGACCCTACTCCAATACCCATGCTTGCATCACATGCCCCTGCATATGATGATTTTGATAGCTCTTCTGGTGTGCCAGAAGTTGTAGATAATATGCAACGTTTCACAGTTGAATCTGATGAAGTGCCACCAGTGGAACATTTATTTCCACCTGTTCCATAACCAGCAGAGTTGAGAAGGACAACAAGGAGTGCCAATCCACCAATATGGTTAAAGGATTATGTAACCACTAAATCTGGTGGTAAGTCTAGAAGTGTGACCCTTTATTCTATCTCAGATGTGTTGTTTTATGATAATGTCTCACCAGTATATCAAGCCTATCTGCAAGCCTTTTCAGCTCAAATTGAACCACGAAATTTTAAAGAAGCCGCAACAGATGAACACTGGATTAAGGCTATGCAGCTTGAAATTCAAGCCTTGGAGAAAAATCAGACTTGGGACCTGGTCCTTCTACCACCAGGGAAATATGCTATAAGTTCTAAATGGGTATACAAGATTAAATATAAGGCTGATGGGAGCATTGAAAGCTATAAGGCCAGATTAGTTACAAAGAGATACAATCAGCAGGAAGATTTGGATTATCATAATACCTTCTCACCATTTGCTAAAATGGTGACAGTTAGAGCTCTGATAAGCCTGGCAGCCTCCAAGAAGTGGGACATCTTCCAAATGGATGTAAATAATGCTTTCCTACCAGGAGATCTTTAAGCAGATTTATACATGGAATTGCCTCAAGGCTTTCAGAGACAAAGAAGTTAACTGGTATGCAAACTGAAAAAAAAATCATTATATGGACTCAAACAGGGTTCAAGACAGTGGAATATTAAGCTCACAAATGCATTAATTACTGGTGGCTATACACAAAGCAGCTATAATCACTCACTGTTTATTCAGAGATCAGGATATGATATTGTAGTGGTCTTGGTTTATGTTGATGATCTGCTTATCAGAGGGAGTAACTCTACTCTAATTCAGCATGCAAAAGACACACTGAACAAGGCATTCAAGGTGAAATACTTGTACCAGTTAAGATTCTTCTTGGGAATTGAAGTACTCAGGTCTGACAAAGGTGTCTTGCTTAACCAAAGGAAGTATGTGTTGGAACTGATCTCACAAATTGTCCTGAGTGGGTGCAAACCATCTCCAACACCATTAGAGGTCAATAAGAAATTAACTTCTGTAGAGTATGACCTCTAAGTTGGTCCATCTGATGATCCAAAAATAGATGACATACTTGGTTATCAAAAGCTGGTTGGCAAATTATTTTATCTCACTATTACAAGGCCTGACATTTGCTTTGTAGTACAAGCATTAAGCCAATTTATGCAAAGACCTAAACAGTCTCATATGGATGGTGCACTAAGGGTGGTGAGGTATCTGAAGGGTAATCTTGGACTTGGAATTCTACTTAAAGCAGATGAGATCACATCTATGACTACCTTTTATGATTCTGATTGGGCATCTTGTCCCAACACTAGAAGGTCAGTTTCAGGGTATATAGTCATAATGGGTGATTCTTTGGTTTCTTGGAAATCTAAGAAACAACATACAGTGAGCAGAAGCTGAGTATAGGAGATGGCAGGTGCAACTGCTGAAGTGATATGGCCGGCTGGTTTATTGGCAGAGCTTGGAGTGACCTTAAACATGCCTGTGAAGTTGTTTTGTGATAATAAAGCTGGACTACAAATTGCTGCTAATCCTATTTTTCATGAGAGAACTAAGCACATAGAAATCGATTGTTATTTTGTCAGAGAAAGAATCAAATCAGGTTTGCTGCAACCAGTTCATGTCCCCTCCAACATGCAACTAGCTGATCTAATGACTAAAGGACTTCCAGCAGCTCAAATCAGTTTCTTCTTTCCAAGCTGAGCGTCCTTGATGTTTTCCAGTCACCAGCTTGAGGGGGAGTAAAGAGACTAGTCAGTTAGGTTGTTATAGTTTTTTAGAAAAGAGAGTGGTGTACAGCTGGTGCACAGCTGTCAAGTTAGTGGAGTTGGAAGTTAGTGGAGTCGGTTATTTTTCTCTATAAGTAGCAATTGCATCACTAACATTGTAATAAGAATCATATCATTTTCAATCAATAAAGCTAGTTCATTCCTCTAAGAATCATATCAACGAACTTGGTCCAACAGCTCTAGGGATTTTATCACTATGAAACACCATTTTTCTATCCTATTTCCTACGCCTGTCATTTTTTTTAATTTTCAATTGATTCAATCAAAATAGCTGTAGGAATGGCCACCGAAAAATATTATTTTCAGTGGAAAAATAATTTTTTTTCCTTAGTGTATATATCCCAAATTTGAAGAAGCAGACATCTGACTGCTTTTTAAATTGTGATTAAATATTGAATGATGTAAAAATAATGGCTAAAACTTATACAGGGTCCTAAAATGGCTATATGGTGCCATTTGTACCCTCATGAGTATTTTGGCGGAGGGCCCATATATAGATTTGACTTACCTTTAGTTTGTCGTTTAATCAGTTTTTTTCTGTTTTATAATGTAGATTATTTAATCCAAAGTAGGTTACAAATGGTTTGGACATCAAACTTGTTTTTTTAAATTTTTGGAAGAAGTGATTATTTTATCATTGATTTAAAAAGTAGTTCTTTTGCACTAACAATGTGCTTTTATCAACTAATATTGATATTTTAGTACAAGAACAATGCCCTTATTCTGATTAATCAATTAATTAATTTTCACAACGTGCAGGATAGTGATAGTAGTAGTAATGAAACTAATACATAATGAAAAAATTGAATAGATTTTGTGAATAATTAAATCCAAGTATGTGATTAAACAATCATAAACACTTTCCTGGCTCAGAAATTCTTGAATGTACAGCATGATTTTGTACTAAATATTCATAGTTAAATTGGAGACTCAAGTTATTGTTTAAAAATATAGAAGCAGTTTCCATAGTATTTTGCTTCTAAGTATTTGTTCCAGTTACAGTGCAAAATGATTAGTCATGTTTTCAATAATATTTTGCGATAACTTTTTTACTTTTATTATTTGCTTTCTAAAATTTTATGTTCTTTCGTGAACAATGAAAAATTTACATTATAAAATATGATTTTCCCATCGAACTAACTCTCGGGGAAAACACATGGTGAGAAACAAAGTATATATTGTTGAAATACTGAAAAGTTTCCTAATTTTTCTATGTGAAAATACTATATTTTTTTTGCTGATTCAATCAAAATATATATTTACGAAATAATCACTGAATATTTTCAATGGGAAAATAGTGATTTTTAGTAGTATGTTCTACTTTGAACTATTTTTTTTTAAGTTGATAATCTATTATCTCTATATATATAGAAATAAGACACATATATTTTATTCTCCACAAATCGCAGTTTGTAAGAGTACGTCGATTATATATATATATATATATATATATATATATATATATATTGTTGTATAGAAGCAGTTACCTATCTCTCCAAAAAAAAAAAGGAAATATTTCCCAAAATGAAGTGACTGATTTTTCTTAGTTAGAAGGAAGAAAATGGAAAAAAAAAAAAAAAACTTGTGGTAATAAGATTGACAAAGCACCAACTATTTAAAGCATAATTTATTAAAGCCAAAAAAGTTAATTGCCGACATTGTAAATACAATCATTAAGATGACCACTAATTATATGCTCTAAAAGAACATGAGATATTGACCAAGGAATTAAAGATGTAAATTTTCAAAAAATTTCAATAAAGTAATTAGGACAAAATTATTTGGCAGGAAATGACTATGTGGAAAGTTTACTAATTATTATTGATGACCAACTAGAACCTGTCTCATTGGAACAAATTTTAGGATCACATAACCTCAAAGCTGCCAACTTATATTCCTTATCCTTATTATCTTTTCCTTAATTTTGCTTTTGCTTCCCTTTTTTTTTTCATTTGGATTTATCTCCTTTTGGTTTGTTCGCGAGCAGTGATGAAAAAAAAAATACTATATAAATGCTACGTGTCAATGCAGCGTAAGTTCAAGAAAACACGTTCTAAAAATTCATTATTAAAATTAGTTATGATAATCTAATGAATAGCTTATGTATGCCTTAAACTAACAAGAGTGTAAATAGAATTTACTTGGGACAGTATGCACCAAGAATATTATGTGAGGTAACATATTTTAATTATTTTTTGAAAAGTAATATTTTTTCATGTGTCTTTTGAAATAAGTACAAAATAATATATAGGTTGAAATGAACTGTGATTCAGAAAAAAAAATTTAGGAAAAAATAATTTAACCTATGAATTGAAATACATATAAGACCAAATCTCTTCATTCAATGGCTTTCGTTTAATAAAAATATCAAAATTTTGATATTGATTTTAGAGTGATACATATTGTACGACATTTAGGTTTGATATATCAAAATTTTGGTATTGACTTTAGAGTGATACATATTGTACGACATTTAGGTTTGATATATCAAAATTTTCGTATTGATTTTAGAGTGATACATATTGTATGACATTTAGGTTTGATATGTCTTAATAGAAGTTAATGAAATTGCAATTATATATGAAGATAAATCCCTACAACTAAACCAACCTTAATTAATTTGTCGACATAACTTCACATGATTTTTTTTGGTAAACAGTATTAAATGGAAATTGCATTAAATTAATTTGCTTAGTAAGAGGAACAACATTCATTCCAGCAGGTTCTATATGTCCACTTTTTAGCCAATTGGGACATATAAATGTAATATATAAAAAATTATTCTGAAGTCTACACTAAATTTGGTTGGGAGGGTAGGGATAACCTCTTTTTTGATTAGTCATGTCTTGTTCTTTTGGCAAAATTGATGGAATTTTTAATGGAAATTTGCCATGAGATTGAGGGACAGGATAGGCAAAGAAGCCAAGCAAGGTGTCAAATCTTAAATAAAAACTTCTTTGCTAACAGGCCAGTATTTAGTGAACAGACCATCAAAGAGATGCACTGAGAATGAGACGGATGCGATCTCTTCAATTTTAATAAGGAATCTCAAATTCGAGTTTTCAGAATCAAGAAATTCCTAGTAAGGGGACATTTCTTTTCTCACGAGGTTAATACGATGCGAATCTAAATTAATCGAGCCAACGAGTTCTAACTATCAAATAATTAAGTGAAACACTATTAGTAAATAGTGTGTGTGGGCTCTTTGCAAACCATAATTAATTAATAGCAAAATGTACAATGTTTAGATGTAATTGGAGTCCTCCCTTTGTATAGGACACTTGTTTTAGTTGTTTAAGATGATTAAAATTGACAAATCAAGGAAAGAAAGAGCTTAAAGTTAAATGAGGCTTATCATTGGATGAATATTGTAGCAAACTAAAGATTTGCAAATCTCTGATTGGCATAGGTAGTAATTAGTAAAGATAAAATCAATTGTGACTGTTCCAACATGTGGGTCTAAACTCCTGTATGTCTGCTTGAAACAAAATCATCACATGGAAATGTCTTTATAATTCATATATATATATATTTGAACCAGAAATACAATAACAATAATTACATATTCAGTGTAAATCCAATGAGTAGAGTCTGAAAAGGTTGAGGTATACATTAACTGTTTTCCTATCTTTATGAGGTAAACTGTTTGTTTGTGGTAGTCTCTAAGTGTAATTCGACAAGTGGAGTTTGAAAAGAATGAGGTGCACACAAATTTATTTTTATCTTTATGATATAAAAAGACCGTAATCCCTTAAGAAATAGTAACTTTTTAAAAGTGTTTTAAGATGGTTCCCTCTTTTACCTCCTCTCTTTTCATGGCTGCTTTAATTCCCTTAATTATTGCATATGGATCTGACCCTAATGATTGTTTAAGTGAATACTTTAACCACTATCATTTCATAATAATGAACTAAGTGAGCAACCTAAAAAGTTGCTCTACCTAGGTGCTTCTGGAATAATAATAACTGCCATACATGGAGATGCACTAATTAGTAGGGTTAAAGTCAGAGCATATGCTTTTATCCTCCAGATCAAGGTGGGATGCAGTCTTATCAATGTATTATTTAACTGCTTTCCCAAAATAAATAAGAAAAAAGTTATGAAATCTATCCAGTGGTGCCTCTCAATTTGTGTGACGATGTTTGATTACGCATAAAATGTAGAAAAAAAAACTTTAAAATTAGCCGCTTAACACAAATCATATATGTATATGAACTTTAAACTTATAGTCGTTAGTTATGCTTTGTTATAAATACAGTAACTTATTTGTACATGAATTTAACTTTTTTGTGTTGTACGTACTGTACAAATTTTTTTTACACCATCCCTCTCTAATGTTGTTACAATTTGAGTTTTTCATGATTTAATTTTTATCAAGATCATTAATGAAGTGTAGAGGACGTGTATTAGAGTAGAAGATTAATTAGTAGGTAGGAGTGCATATGGCTTATGATCCTTACTAGTTGTTGTGGTACTATCCTTGTAGCTTCCTGTTATTCGATTTCTGCTACTATCTATTGTTTTAGTGTAGTTCGTTTGTAGTGGTATGTTGTTGTAGTACTATTCTGATACTAGCTATTGTTTTTAGTGGCGGAGCCAAGAAGTTCATTAAGGGAGTTCAAAAGTGCACAGACGAACTAACCGAAGGAGGTTCAATATATACATAAAAAATAATTTTAACCGTATAATAGTATAATTTTAGGGGTTCGGATGAACCCCTGGATGTATGCCAGATCCACCACTGATTGCATGTTTTTGTTACTATCTATTCTCTCTTGTACTTTCATTACGTCCTTTTCTAGATTATTTCTTTCTTTAGTCGGGCCGTCGGGGTCAATCGGAGAAAACCTTTACCTCACCTCTGAGGTATTAATAGTAAGATTTTCGTACACTCTAACCTCTCCAGACACCACTGTGTGGGACTATATTGGGTAATGTTGTTGGAGTAGCTAGTATCATTAGTGAAGTGCTTCTTAACTCTTCAAACATTGTGAATCGTGTAAGTTGTAACAATATATATCGTGAACATTAGGGGAGATAATTAATTTCTTTTTGTAAAACATCAAAATTCTCCAAGCCATTGGTACCAGGAACTTCCAACATGACACAGGCAACTTCAATGCTATTTTGCATTAAATGGTTTGTCAATAATGGGCACAGATCGAATGATCAGGGAAATTGACTCTCTCCTCATCGCCAAATATAAAAGAAGGGAATGAAAAGTTGTCTTGGAAAATTCTTAATATCATCAATGAAAAATCCAAAAGCTAGTTTAAAAGTTTATAAGACAAATTCTTTCTGCCTGTAATCATGCTAACAGAAAAAATTACATGTTAAACATCTTAGAATTATTTATTTTATGTGGACTTAACATTAATTTTTTATTATGTTAAAGTAAAACGGGCTGATGTTATTAGTTGGTGGACAAGACACAGGCCGTGTATTCATGCGGATTTCATATGAGACTGTATCCATTTCATGTTATTGATGTGGGCTGGCAATAGTGTAGGCCTGTAGTAGACCAGTGAGCCCATAATGGGGGGTGAACGAGGTTAAGGCTTTTAAGCTATAAGGTTAGGTCCCCTCTCTTGTCTTTAATATAAGACACATTCCCATATGTTGTCAGCCGTCATAAGCAAAGGAGAGGACGACTCAGCCTAGTTCGTGTTCGATTACGTGTTGCAATGACGGACAAAGGTACGCACCTTTCTTCTCTCATATTCCATTACTTATAGGTGTTCTTGGTTTATGTGAATCTGTTGGTATGTTTCTATATTAATTTTAACACAACATTGATGGAATTTTATGGCATTAGGTGGTTTGATGGAATGTAAAAAAATTTGGTTTGAAGCAATTGGTGGGTTTAATTATGTTATTTTGGTATAGTATAACTGTATTTGTGATTTGATGAATCTTGTGGCATTTGGTGGTTTGATGGAATATAAAGAATTGTGGTTTGAAAGAAAAATTTTCTTACTTTATGACATCATGAACTTCTAATTTAACTTGTTTGACGTATTAAAATGCTTAAAAATGACTGACATGGTGCTATATGTGATTCCTTAAATTGATGAGGAAATTCATTTAAATTCAATCAAGTTGCATCATAAATGCATAGAAAATTATATTACTACATTGGACCAAATATGTCCTTATACTATGCGGGTAGGTCTAAATATGTCTTCCATTAAGTTATGTTCCGTGTGAAATAAGTGCATTTTTAACCCAATAAAAAAAAGACAAAGACATAATTGGATCAAATTATTAACGGATGATAAATATAATGAATTTCCCATATTTTAGAAATATTTAAACCTTTTTTCAGATAATTAATTGTGCCACTATATTATTGCAGTAAAAGGGCAGCACGGGGCACTAAGCTCCCACTATACATAGGAACTTGGAAAGAATTGGACGACAATGATCTATTATACGTAGTCTCATCTTACATTTCTACAAAACATTGTGACTGTTTTCAAAATTTAAACCCATCACCTCTCGGTAACATTTCAGAAACCTTGCCAGTAGTACTAGAAAAAACAGTAGTAATTTGACCAAGTCTATTCTCCGAGAGAAAGGGTGAACAGGTGAAAGGCACAGAAGGTCCGTTACCTAGAGGCTAGCCTATGATAAATGTTACCAACAAATCATAACACATAAAGATTCCATCGTACAAACCATAGATATGAAAACAACTAACACTCCTTATTTTATGATGATCAATCATGTCAATCCCAAAACTAACTCATTAAAGTACTACAAACATAAAAATATTCAATTGTAATCAGGGGAAGAGTTAGGGTACCGTAACGGCATTCATTAAAAATAATTATGTTGTATATATAAAATTAAAATTATTCTTATGAATATATGGTAGACGTTAAACTTTTTTTTTTGACTTTTTCATATGCTTTTTTCTTTGTTGTTTACATCTCCTTATAAGTGAAAAATTCTGTCTTGGCTAATGATCGTAATACCATAGAAATGACAAGATGGAATTGCTAGTGCTAAGCACCCTTCACTTTCATTCTCAAGACAGTGAGTTTGAGTCACTGAGGGGGCAAAAAGATGGGAGGGGTAAAAAAGAAAAAAGTAATACCAGAGAAATTAAAGACTAACACCACATTGATTAAAGCATTAATCATATTATCATAACTAGGTACACATGCTAATACAAGAAGAATTAAGAAAATGCAAAAAAGGAAAGGAGAAAAAGTACTAGTACATTTTTTTCTCTCTCTACATGATATTCTTCCTCTTAATTTCTAGCTAAACTAGGGTTTAAACCACCCACCAGTCCACCACTATCATCACATGGCTATAGGAACTTGTGCTTTCAATAAATTCAGGAATTATAAGTCAAATATTGGACACAGCCAGCAATCAAAAGGATCTCCAAAAAGATCTGCCTTTGCCTTCTGATGACTAATAAGTACTCTTTTGGCTTCCACTGATTTAAATAAAAATACTCCCAGCCTTGATAATAGGGTGATTTACTTTATAGTCCTCCATCCACATGTTATTATATACTAGAGGCTAGCTATAGTCAGGTTTAATGGATCTCCCTGCACAAATTAACAAAATAATTGTCAGCTCTAATAATTGTATTTAACCTCTAATGATTGAATTAAACATAAATTAGAATGCTGTGATATTTTTGTTTCACTTGAATTATTCCTAATTAAAAACAATGATGGATAGCTTACCAAATTGTTGTGTAGGGCAAGGCAGTGTCCTGGTGTTACATTAATGGAAAGAACAAAAGTTGTTGCTGAATCCTGACTGATTTATTATTTTTTGTCTTTGGTCTTCTGCACCCCATAAGAGCTGTCCAATTCCCTGAAAAAAAAAAATATATGTACTTTTTCATGTTAGAAAATTTCACATCATGTATATTAAGTAACTATTTTTACTATTTCTCAATCATATTCTACAGTTTTTTTCTATGTACCGACGGTTGATAAAAATATATTTTTGAAATCTTCGTTATAATATCGAATTAGTTGATAACCTGATAAGATAATGACTAAGTAACTAACCAAGTATCACACGTTATAATGTGTCATAAAAGTGTCCGATATCAATTCCATCATTAGTGTGTCTTATTAGGTGTTTGTCTATTTGGTGATTATGTATATAGTCTTATACATAATGACTATATTCAATGAATATGCAATACCTGATGAATGGAATTAGGGAAATGGGCTTGTTGAAACATAAGTGATGCTGAATTATCCAAAAAAGGATAGCCACTATTAGTGTTAGGAATAACTTCAGCTGCTTGTGATGTAGTAGTGCTAGCTTGCTGAATATTTGGTAGTTGTGTCTCCAAGCCACTCAAATTCTGAAAAAAGAAAAGAGCCCGATAAATTTCATGACCAAATAAATATTTGAAGATAATTTTTCAAAATCTACGGTTAAACGATAGCTTAACTGGACCAACTTTTTTGTATATATATATATATATACCTGGTCATCAGGCCTGACCATGAGTGCATCTAAGTCCATGCCAAAGTCATAGTACATTGGATTCAAAGAAGCAAGTTTCATTGACAGAAACTGAAACATGGGAAACACGTATTGTAATTAGTACTAATATTTTTAATTATACAATGTTAAATAAAGAGAATATATTATTAATTATCCTCTTTTTACCTCAACTTGATTTTGCAAAGATTGGACATAATTGATTATCTCATCCAACATAAGGGCCTTCCCAGTTACCTGATTTCATTCAAGTCACATGATAATTGTCAGAAGAATTTTTATAAAATAAAAGAAGATTTAAATACTATACTTTCTTGAAAAAGTGTCACTCTACTCATGTACATGGAAAGACAAATAAAAGACAAGAAAAATTACTGAATTAACTTTGTTATTCACCTTGTCACAACCAGGAACAAGAGATTGCAGCATTTTCATCCTTTCACTTATTTTCTCTCTCCTCACCTGAAATCATATCACAAGTTAAATAGTAAGAATACTGTTGCACATAAATAATGTAGTAGGACTAGTACAGTAGTAATAATTTTCCTAGAACACCGACTGTAATGACGAGCGGTAAATATTCTTTTATTCTTAATTATAAGTCACGAGTTCGAACACTGCTGTAAAATAATTTTTGATAAGAAGCATTTTAGAACAAATTCAAATTTAGTTGGATCATTATGAGTACCAAAAAAAAATAATGTTCATAGCACATTGGTAAAAATTAGTTACCCTTTCAGCAAGACTATGGCTGTCAGTTGCTTGGCCTCTTCTTGCTCTAACATGAATGTAGCCTGTTGGTGCCTCTTCATTAGCTTTTTTCTCATCTTTGGCTACTAATTTGCTATTGCTCTTGTTCTTTTTCCCATTATCACCTTGTGTTACATTCTAATAGGGAAAAGAAAAAAGAATAATTATTAATCCCAATTCTAAAAAATTGATTAAGAAGATGAAAATTTAGATGACAATAAATGGAGAATTCCAATTACCTTAGAATTTGCAGAAGTCATAGAAGAAGACCCTTCTCTGGATTTTCTTTTCTTGTCCATAGGACTAGTAACATTAGGCTTATTATTTCCACTTTCCATTTTATCAGTAACAGAAGAAGAGTCCATATCCAAGCTTATACTGCTACTACTTTTGTTAGTAACATTTGTGTTTTGGTCAAGGCAATAGCTATTTTCATTAACATTAACATTATTGGTAGGGAATTCTGGTTGGTAAAATTGAGAAAAACAATTTTGGACAACACAAGAATTGTTTGGTTCCTCAAAAAAGCCAGACATTTTTAGAGGTGAACTTGGCAAAAATACTGAATCAAGAAGAGAAGGGGTATTGTGTTGTTGTAATTGGTATGATGAAAAAGTAGACATCTTTTTCAAGTTTATGATTTGCTTTGGAATTCTAAATGGAAGGCTTCAAGAAAGTGATGGAAGAGAGAAATTGTAAACAGAGGAAATAGTCAAGAGGAACTGAAAAAATAATAATGGGTCTCAGAATGTCACAAAGGGTCAGGTTTATATAAAGATGAAGAGAGAGATAGGAAATAAACTTTTTTTTAGTTTAAAATTACTCCTACTAAAATTATTTTTCTTCAAGCTCATTTACATGCATTTGACTGGTCTTATCAAGCTTGGAGGGAAGGTGGGGCCTAGTTAATAATATGCTACTAGCTTAAGTCTATAGACAAAACTCTGTTTTTTTTTGTTTTTTTTTTGTTAAATTGAAATTTATGTCTAATGTATTACTTAAATAATTAAGTAGATAATGAGTGTGAAGTCGATTGGATAGAGGTAAGTATTTCTTTGTTCTTAATCAAAAGATTTTGGGTTTGAGTGTTGTTGGGTGGTCGCCTATTAAGAAGTGTTTTATCTCAATATGGGACTTTTTGATGTAAATTTAAATTTAGTTGGATCCTAATCAGAGGCGGACCAACATGTGTTAGTAGGGGTGCACGTGCACCCATTAACATCGAAAAAAATTATGTGTATATACCTTCAGAAATTGGGATATAATTAATAATGCACCCCAACATGAATGATAGTGCACTTAGGTAGTGCACATGGGTGAGCTGGCTGAAGTCATTGCTTCCATCCACACGACTAGGGATTGATCCCTGAGTCACACAATATTTTTGCTTTTATTTTCAATACTTGGCTTATTGCTAAATTTATAACATCAAAATTGTTGGATTGGGAATTCGAACCTGCGACCATTCCGTAAAATGAATCATCCTTATTTTTGCTTTTATTTTTAATACTTGGCTTATTGTTAAATTTATAACATCAAAATTGTTGGATTGAGAATTCGAACCCGTGATCATCCCGTAAAATGAATCATCCTGACCATTGATCTACCACAACCAATTATTCAATAACATTAAAAGTAAGCTTCATATTACTATAAGAAAGTAAAGTTATTAGCTTAGAACTCATATTTGTTCTATATATTTATCTTTTTAGTACTTTCATGTCTTTGGCGACCAATTGAATATGATAATATCCCTTAATTGACACTGAAAGTTTTTCTAACGTCTTAAGATAATATTGTGCACCACAATATTGTCAAAAGTAATAAGCGTAAAAAAACTTCACGATCTATTGTGTTTAAGTACAAAGGACAAATAAAGTGTGAGATTTAATGAAAAAAGGCATAAAGAGAGAAAAAATATAAATATATGTCTAGTCCAACACTAATAATATAAGCATAAATGACAAATATATGAACAATTTTTTTTTCTTTTGATAAAGTGAAATAGTCCGTCTCTTTAGAAAGCTTCATTAACAAGGGAAAGTATGTAGTAGAAATTAGAACCTAAGCTGCACATTAAGCGTGGCGAACGCTCAACACATTTTGAGTCTTGCTTCGAGGCTTATGCGCGCCTTTGACAACACCGGTGCATCCACAAGCTTCAAATCCTGGATTCGTCTCTGATCCTAATATAAGTATCGAAGACAGGCAGCGAATCGAAAAATGATAATGATGTCAGAACAACAGTAGTGGAGTATCATTAAAACAATGTGTACTTGTTTGGCGCTCCAAGAATTATAGAAGGTAGAGGCACACTGAAAAATAATTGAGGAAGGTGATTAGACGAGGTATGACAAACTTCAGTTTGGTGAAGAGATGACACTAGATAGAACATAGAAAGGCATAGAGGTTGAAGATTATGATAGAAAGATACTAGGTAGCCGACTGTTGTCGATTTTTTGTTGGAGAGGTAGGGGGCTAGTGTCGTCCCTCTTCTAAGTATTAGTAGTATTTTTCAATGTACATTAGGAGGATACTATTTATTGCTTTATTTGTTTTGTATCTTGTTTGTTTGCTGTCATATTTTTCTTGCAATTCTACTTCGAAAATGTTTTATTTAAGCCGAATGTCTATCGAAAATAATCTTTTTACCCCACAAAAATAGAAGTGAAATTTGCGTAATCCTATGCTCCCTAAATCCTACTCGTCAGATTATCATGGATATATTTTTTTTTCATGGTTATCAGAATTATCTTGGCTAAATTGTTGTTGTTACCTGTTGGTGTTAAATTTTCCTCAAACATGCAGGGCAACGATAAATTATAATGAAAATGTCAGTTGCTTTTTGGGGGGTCTTCGATTGAATGGCTCTTTTTCTCAGTGAATCAGAAATGCAAACACTGGGGATATGATTATTCAAGCCAGTTATATAAATGACAAGTCACAAGAGTTGGAACGTAATAAAAACATCCATTTATTGCTCTTAATAATATTCGTTGAACTTGTATTTCTCTTCTTAAATTATTGTACTAATCATAAATCCCTATACTTAATCTACTAATATTAATCCTAGCATTAGTTCGAAAAATAACTTACCTACTGACCTACATCTGTGTCTAAATTAAAACTGCATTATTGTCCCATAATTACTACATTGGCAACTTAGCTCATTCACTTTCTTTTACCAGTATATAGAGGTACCAAATAACTCTATACTAAAAAATACTGGAAAGAAAGATAAAAAAGAACGATAAAAAAGAACCACCTTTCTTTTTCTTTTTCTTTTTCTTTTTGGTCTCTATTGAGACTTAAAATCGTTTTTTTTTAATGAATTTGTATCCCTCTATTAGGAGTAACGTACAGTCAAGTCATACATTATACATATATGGTCTAACTTTGGATTAATAAGAAAGTCAAGAACAAAACAGATACATTAGTTGGTGAGGTTTTTTTTTCCAAGATGGTGTCCGTCTCATCAGTAGAGAAATAACTCTTAAAAGGGTATATTTGAGATCTGTTACTACGATAGGGGCATTATTGGGTCTATTTGCCAACAATGTGGGTAGGTCTGTCCTATTTCTAATAGTTTGGAACATTTTCGGACAAATCCAAAATAGTTCAGAGGTATTTTTCGTTCTTTGTTGTTGAAATAACATGTATATATCGGATGTGAGTAAACATTTACACATTTTTTAAGAGAAGCCATGGGATTGAATCTAAGCCAGACATAATAATAAGAGGGTAAAGAGAAGAAAATAATAATGAGAGAAAATAGTTCACAGAGCTCTCTTTTTTCGCAATTAAAACAAATTTAATATTCAAATTTGAGATATTCGCATTAACTAGTGTCTTGATCACCCTTATAAGGTAATATAAGAAAATGAACGTCCAAAATCATATAAAGAAAGCACAATTCATTCCGTCAATGAATCTATATATGTTGAATGTTTTTTGTCCTTGGTGACCTTAATATAGGAGTTTAAGGGCGTGTTTATCATCTGAACAACTCCTCTGGTCCATTCATTACAATTAATGTCCTTATAAGAATTTTAAAGATGTTCTATCCTCATTCTTCACCCAAATTGTAAATAGAACAGATAGTACCACAGATCCCAATTGAACATATAGTTGGGCTAACTGTTGTCTCAGTCCAGCCTGTTCTTGTTGCTCAATATTCATCAGTCTAAAAACGTGAAATAAATATTTGATCCAGCCCCTACCGAAAAGGAAAAATCCTACTCCTTACTGGGATAAACTTAACAACTAACGTTTGAAAATTACCTCAAAGGACTCATTTATTGGAAAGGTACAAGTTAAAATAGAAATTTACCTTTATAACTTAATTCATGCATTTGCAATTTTGCACACATAACATAATTATAATGTGTGTGTTGATATTTTGTATATAGAGGGAGCCAGCACATCATGTTGTTAGCAGCTAAGGATTTCCCTAATCAATATAAATCCTCTGGATTCTAAATTTCTCATTTGTGTTGGTTGATTAATTTCAGATCATGTTTATGTTGTTCCGGCGGGTACAATATCTGTATGTTTTCTATGCTAACTTCAAATTAAGTTCAAGAATAAGTTTTCAAAAACTACAATGAAGTTCAACATCTTCAAACACAAGGTCAAATGAATAATCAAATGAACGATCAAATAAAGTGTTTATCAACTATTAAGAAATGAAGATGAAGCAGAAATTTAAGAATTAAGTCCACCGACTTCATGGTGTGTCCTTAAGATATTTATTCCCCTCAAGTACCCGAGGTTATGGAACCTTTCCTCCCAGGATAAAATGATTCACTTTCTAAAAGCAGTACCTCAAACTTTCAGAAACTTTGAACACACTCAACAGTTTGATGATCATAAGAGAATTTTTAAGAAGAAAAAGAATGTTTTCAACTCTAAAAAATTGTCTTTACCTGAGGAAAATTCAGGTATTTCTAGTTATCAAGGTGTTGCTTCATGAAGAGAAACAATGGTTCAGAAAAGCGTACCCCTTCGTAAAGATGTAACTCTTTGGAATGTCACAACCCATTGGAAAGGTCATAATAACCGTTCAATTCGAAAAGGTGCCTATTCAAATTGCAATCTTTCTCTTAGTGTCTTTCCGAAAAAAATACCACCTTTTCATTTTTCATTCACACCTCTTAATAACCCAACAATCCCTCACATGAATTGGGAATGAATATCTTATCAAAATTTACGGAAAAGTATGTGATCAACAAGGAAAGATTGTTTGCATCTGGATAAGTGAGTTTCCCTTTAAACTTTTCGTAGTGAACATGCATCGGATGCACTCAGTCAATCGATAGATTTGATATCCTTGAACCTTCGAACTTTAATGTATACCTAGACAACACATGTCACACGACCAACCTTTTACCATTTATTGTTCTCACGATTTTATTTGTTTCAGCCATGAACACGTCCTGATTTCATGAGAGCCTAGAGAATAGGCCTTTACCAACATTCTCGTTGAAGCGGCTTCCACTTCACCCTTACATAGATGATTTATAAACGTTCAGTCTTATAGATTAAATTATTTGGTTAAATCTGCAAATTTAGATAACCATTAAAAAGCTTCACACCATAAGCCTTATCCTTGTTTCTTAAAAATAGTCTACATCATGAGAATGGGTTGAGTATATTGACAATGTTGAACTGTCAGTTAGGTAGAGTTACCGTCATGCTGACTTGTCCTAGGCCGTAAACCCATTCCTTTGATGTTCTCTCAAGTCCCTCTCTAGATAGGTCTTTTGTAAGTAGATCCAACACATCATCCTTTGACTTCACATAGTCAACACTGATAATTTAACTAGAGAGTAATTCTCTAACAGTATTATATCTCCGTCTTATATGATGAAATTTACTGTTATACATCATGCTCCCTGCCCTACCCATCGCCTCTTGGCTATGACAGTGTATACATACTGGTGCCAATAGTTTGGGTCAATAAGGAATATCTTCCAAAAAATTTGGGAGTCATTCAGCTTCTTCACCGGCTTAGCTTTATCTAATACGATAAATTCAGATTCCATTATAAAACTGACAATACATGTCTATTTGGACGATTTCCAAGAGACTGCTCATCCGCTTAAATTAAATGCATATCCACTCGTGAATTTTACTTCATTCGATTCGGTGATCTAATTTGCATCACAATATTCTTTAATTACCGTTGGATATTTATTATAATGCAAACTATAGTCTTGAGTGTATTTAAAATATTTCAAAACTCTTTCATTGTCATCTAATGAGTTTTATTAGAATTACTCATGTACCGACTCAATTTACTAATAGCACGTGCTATGTCTGTCCGTGTACAGTTCATGATATATATTAAATATCCCAACACTCTTGCGTAGTCCAACTATGAGTTATTTTCATCTTCATTCTTTTGAAGTGCAAAGCTCACGTCTAATGGAGTCTTGGCAATAGCGAAATTCAAATACTTGAATTTGTCAAGTACCTTTTCAATGTAATGAGACTCTGACAACGCTTCTTATTCCTAAAATCACATCCATAACTCCAAGGTCTTTATGTCAAACTTGCTCTCAAGCATTTGTTTTGTAGCATTTATGACAAAAATGTCTCTACTGATGATTAACATATCATCCACATACAGATAAACAATGATCTTGTGATTTGGAGTATCTTTAATGTAAACAAATTTATCACATTCATTTATTTTAAACCCATTTGCCAATATGGTTTGGTCAGACTTTGCATGCCATTGTTTGGGTGCTTGTTTTAGTCCATAAAGTGACTTAACAAGTTTGCACACCTTCTTTTATTTACTAGAAACCACAAAATCCTCCGGTTGTTTCATGTAAATTTTTCCTCCAGTTCTCTATTTAGAAATGTTGTTTTCACATTCATTTGATGAATTTTAAGATCATATACTGCCGCCAAAGCAACTAACATCCGAATTGACGTTATCCTTGTTACAGGCGAGTATGTATCAAAATATTCAAGGTCTTCCTTATGTTTGAAGCCTTTTAATATAAGTCTTGCCTTGTATTTGTCAATAGTACCATCCGCTTTCATTTTTCTTTTAAAGATCCATTTAAAACCTAAAGGTTTATTTCCTGGAGGAAGATCAACCAACTTCCAAGTATGGTTGCTCATGATAAAATCAATCTCACTATTAACTGCCTCTTTCTAAAAGAATGGGTCTGAAGACGACATCGTTTCTTTATATGTTTAAGGCTCATTTTCTAGGAGAAATGTTACAAAATTCGATTCATATGAAGTTGACGTTCTTTGGCGTGTACTACGTCTTGGATTCTCAGCATTATGTACATTCTCGCTTGGTTCATCTCGAGGTCGTTTAAACCCTCCATTAGATTGTTCATGTCTATTCTATACGGATAAATGTGTTCAAAGAGCTTAGCATTATCTGGTTCAATTACCGTATTTTCATTGATATCCGAATGTTCAGATTTATGAATAAAAAATCGACATACTTTACTACTTTTAACATACCCTATAAACACGCAGTCCATAGTCTTAGGTCCTATCTTCACCTTTTGACCAAACTCCCCAAGAACACAACAACATAAACACCAAAATCAGTCCACTAGTTCAAGAACTATGAACCCTTTTGATGACCTCTCTCGGATTCGCAAGAAGAATAAGAAGGGAAGTGATATAAAGAGTAAAACACACTAAAACAGCAACAACACTTGATGAACAAGATGCAATAACAACAACACATGGTTACAAGACGAGAACACAAACGGATTACACTAGATATAGACAAACGATTACAAGAAAGTAAAGATAGAGAGATAGACAAAGGCATGGTATAATATTAACAACCCAAAAGCTTATTCCACTTTTGGACCTTTAATATCACACACAACCTAAACCTATCTCTTACGTGACCTCAAGGGAACCGAAATTCTCAAGCAATCTCCGTTTCTAAGCAAATGATCAACACAAGGATTTCACCTTACTAAAGACTCTCAAAGAGGCTACAAAATATATTCTCCAAAATCCCCCAAAAATGACCAAATGAGATTCTATTTATACCTAGATTCTATTTATACCTAGGTTAACTTATTACAAATGACAAAAAAAAAACCTTGCAAAGGGCGGATGAACAGTGAACGCAGATGAATAGTGAACAGTTTTGGAGCTTGTGGGACCCCCGAGCTTGAGTCTTGACGCATTGGACCCGATTATGATCGTACCCGTATTATCCTCCCCTCCTTAGAAAGGATTTGTCCTCAAATCCGAACCTTGCAAAGCAATAAGAAGGACAAGCAAACAAAAGTTCCTCAAGTTATGAGGTTTAGGATTAGTGTAATCAATCATAGCATCTTGCCAAGGTGGCTCAAACTTCACATATACCCAAACATTCCTCTTACCCGAATACCCTACCACGGGAGAATCAAATAGTTTATCCACATAAGTGTGAAAAGAAACAAGGAACAAGCGTCGCTTACCAAGTGGAAAACATAGACTCTTCTTGGAACAACAATTAGACTTGAAAGTCGAGAGAGGAAAGCCATACATTCCATGCACATTAAAGCCATTTCAAAAGACATCCTCATCACCACACTTCAAATGATCACCGAAATCAAATGGGCAGAGTGTCCACGGGCACGGGTTGGGAATACACTTTATTACCCCAATACTACTACAATAATGATCAAATGTCCCCTCTATACTATCATGGTCAATAACAAAAACAACTAGATGGTCATCCTTAGTCATTCGGCTAACATGTTCAACATCATCATTTTCACACACAAGTTGGTCTTCATGACTTCCATAAGACAATGTACTATAACTTTCCACAATGGCTTTAATATTAGGTGAATCAACTAATGTATCCACAATTTCAAGTTGTTCATTATCATCACAAAATGAAGGCACATTCGGCTCACTTAAAGACAAACTACCATTCACACTTAGTTGGCTATTATCCTCATTCACTAGAGTGCAAAAGTTAGTTTGATTACCTTGTAGCTCATGTGGATCATGGCCACTCACGGGAATTTGATTAGGAAGGCTTGGATGCTCCATCAAGCTATCCTACTTCTTGCACAAAGAGCCTTCCGTCCCTTCTAATCTTCCTTCCATTCTGTACATTATTTGCCTATCTATGGCATCAAGCCTTGCCAGGATGGATTTAACCTAACTAGGCATTTCAGCTTCATTCGCCATTGTACCCATCAAGATCTAGTAAGGAA
This sequence comes from Capsicum annuum, assembly GCF_002878395.1. Lineage (NCBI taxonomy): Eukaryota > Viridiplantae > Streptophyta > Magnoliopsida > Solanales > Solanaceae > Capsicum > Capsicum annuum. The sequence continues at coordinate 238,213,200 of NC_061113.1, forward strand.
AAAACACGAAAACAACAAACACATTAAAGATTAGCAAAAATCAGTCCACAATTCGTCATAAAACAGTCCACAATGCGTCTCAAAATAGTCTACAATCCCTCACTTTCACACTTTGGATTTTTCACTCTATTGGCCTTACAAGTGTTGATAACTCGCTTATACTCCAATGAGGTTACTTGGTCCTAATTGTGGCTCGAGGTCGGAGTAGATTCTTATTTGAAACGACTCAAATAAGTAATGTACGAACTTGAACCAAAAAAGATACTACAATTCAAAAACAAGAAAAGCACACGACAAATAATGTTAACACGAAGAACGTACATAAAACTAACTTACAAGCTAGTAGGGTATTGCTAGGTTGTCAATTAGTGTCGAGCAAACAAACGAAACTAGCAAACAATAAAATGAAACTAAGAAATCTAAAATTTGAACTCAAAAATATTGTGTGAACAGTACTTTAGTGATGTGGCAGTCCACTATTGGCCTCGAGTTTTAGCAAAATTTTATTTCCCAATTTCAAGTCTTGATCAATATACAATTTTGAATTGGTGGATTTGGTTAATGGTGGGAAAAGTGGTCTTGGAGCCTTTTTGTTCAAATTTCAAAAGCAAAACTTGACTTCTTTGAACTTTCTCCTTGAAAAAAGGTCCTTAAATCAAGAAAAAGTAGATGAAAAGTCTTTGAAGTGATAGGGACAAGTCTTTCACTAACAACTACTACAAGCTTGTCTTTCACCTTTTTAGATCTAGTTTGCACTTTAAGGATTAACAAGATGAAGAACCTTAAGAACACAACAACAACTCCAAGAACAATAACAATTTCAGTTTCCAACTCCACTACAACAAGACCATCAAATCGGCCAAGGTTTAGGTAACAACAACATCTAACTCGGCCACACCTTGTTCACATCAACAACTTCAACAAGTTCAAGTTCAATCTTAGATTTGGACACTTTTTCGTGTTGATGAAAAAGAAACCAACACTAGAAACACTCTAAACAAAAAAAAGACTACAAATTCTAGACACACAAAAAACAAATCTTGGCCAAGATAACAACAACACATTTTTCAGCCAAGAACACAAAATGGACAGATTTGCACTTTTCTGGAAATTTTTTTCAGTTTTCAGCTTTTTTTTTTTTGAATTTTCATCCAAGAGAACCCAAGATTGGTAGTTTAGGAACACAACCAGCCTTTCTTTGATACCAAATGATACCAAAATCCCCAAGAACACAACAACACAAACACCAAAACCAGTCCACTAGTTCAAGAGCGATGGACCCTTTTGATGACCTCTCTTGGATTCGCAAGAAGAACAAGAAAGGAAGTGATATCAAGAGTAAAACACACTAAAACAGAAACAACACTTGATGAAAAAGATTGAATAACAACAACACACGGTTACAAGACGAGAACACAAACGGATTACACTAGATATAGACAAACGATTACAAGAAAGTAAAGATAGATAGATAGACAAAGGCATGATATAATATTAACAACTCAAAAGCTTATTCCACTTTTAGACCTTTAATATCACAGACAACCTAAACCTATCTCTTACGTGACCTCAAGGGAACCGGAATTCTCAAAAAATCTCCATTTCTAAGTAAATGATCAACACAAGTATTCCACCTTGTCCAAGGATTCCACCTTGCTAAAGACTCTCAAAGAGGCTACAAAATATATTCTCCAAAATCCCCCAAAAATGACCTAATGAGGTTCTATTTATACCTAGGTTAACTTATTACAAATGACAAAAAAAAAATCCTTGCAAAGGGCGGATGAACAATGAACGCGGATGAACAGTGAACAGTTTTGGAGCTTGTGGGACTTGTTCTCTACACTTCAAAGCTTGTTCCGTAGATGGGCAGTGATACCAGACAAGCCACGGAAGGCACGAAACACACTCCAAAACAGTCCACAAATCTTAAGGATATGAGGACCTTTTGGAGACCACTCTCGGATTCACTACAACAACAAGAATACAAGAATACAAAGGTGTTTTTGACACCAAAACAGCCACCAAAACGAGATGAACATAAGAAGATAGACAACAATATGATAAGAACAATGACAACAACAAACGGCTTGCACTAAACAAGAGGAAACACTACAAGATTCTAAGAAAAGAAAAGGGATAGATAGATAGACCAATGGTTGGTATAATCTTAAGAACCCAAGAGCCTATTCCACTCTTGGACTCTTAACACTACACACAACAAAAACCTATATCTTATCCACACTTTACTTGGATGCTTTATTGGATGGGTCCAATGCATTCTCACATACGTACATCCTCTTGGTCGTACCCGTATCATCCTCCCCTTCTTGAAAAAAATTCGACCTCAAATCTGTACCTCGCAAAATCAAGAGAAGACAACAAGCACACATCCTCAAGATCTGAGGGGTTAGGGTTAGCAAAATACACACATCATATTCCATGCTGGGGAAGGGGGTACAAACTTGGAGTATATCCATGGGTCCTTTGTGTTGAACATAAAAACCTTAGTACAAAAGACACAAAGGAAGTGGTCATCATCCACAAAAAGAGATAAGGAATAACTTTGTCTTACTTCATTAGCACCCATAACCAAACATTGCTTGTCGTCTTGACCAAGCATTAAGTGGGGAGTGTAGAGATTTCCACATTCCAAGAGGGTGCCGGGATCAAATAGAAAAATTAGCCAAGGGCCTAAGCCGAGGCTAGCACTTCCTTCCCCTAGAATGTCACTCCTACACTCACACACAAAAACATTTTCATACACATGGTCTCTATGAACAAAACTAATTGCAATGTTTTTACCACACAAGATGTTTTAGAGTCATGTGCATTATTAAGATCAAGTCTATAGAGATCATCACTAGAGAATTTTTAAGCATACTATTCACATGCTCAAGTAGTGAACTACATTTAAAAGTAAATTGATCATCATGCACACCAAGAGTACTCATTTCCGAGACTACACATTTCTTGCCCATAAGAGTACTCTCATCTTCCAAGAAAAGATTTTTATCTTTAGGAGGAATGTTGTCACACCATAGTGGGTTAGCATATCGGCTATAACCTTCAAGGCAAGTTATACCATAATTTTCACCACTAGGTTTATTAGGAGTGTTTATATAATCTTCAAACAAACATTAAACCTAAAGAGAGCATGTTCTATCTCACAGACAGATTTGGAACGAGCAAGTGCTTCGCTCTCTATAAGTTCACTATCAAGTACCAAAGATGTTTCAATCTCCTCTTTACCTTGGTGTGGGTTGGGGTAGCCCACCTCTTCATTCGGGAAGCTTTCGGAATAAGGTGTTTGGACAAGAGAAGTTGGATTTTGTGGGATAAGTTTAGGTAATAATTGGCGTAGCCTTTCCACGTGCCATTTCATTTCTTCAATATCATCATTGATGTGATCAAATGTGGCATCAAGATTAGTGGCAGCCATGGTACCTAAATCAAAGGAAAACAATAAACAACCAAACAAACTTGTTAGTTCAAAATGCCTCATCACACTCTCACTCTCGATTTTACCTCACACTTGGTTTCATAAGTGTTGAAAGTCAGCTTGTACTTCATGAGTGATTGAGGGTCGAGTCTACTCTTGTCCGAAATGGATTTTCGTTTGAGTTGACTCAAAGCAAATTTGTTTGCAGACTTGAACCAACAAGATACAATGAATTAACAAAAGAGAAAAGCACACAACAAACGTTTAACACGAATGAATGAACACAAAGACTAACTAACAATCTAGTACATGAGTACTAGTTTTCCAATTAGTATTGGAACCAACAAAATTAAAACTAAGAAACAACAAATGGAAACTACAAAATCTGAAATTTGAGCCAAAATTTGATGCGTGAACAGTAACTTGACGTGGCAGCCACGTATTGGTTGCGGTCTTTCTAACGAATTGTTAGCCACGTATTGGTTGCGGTCTTTCTAACGACTTGTTATTCTCAAATGTTCATGTCTTGGTCAAAAATTTAATTTGGCTTGGTGGAATTTTGTTTTAGGAGGAAAAAAATGAGTCTTGGAGTCTTTTTCCATTTTCAAGACTTTGACTTTACTTGTACTTCTCCTTAAAACATGGGTCCTTGAATCATGGAAAGTTGTTGGAAAGTGGTTGAGATGTGATTGACTAGTTGATGAGTGATGGTAAGTCTTTCAAGACTAACAAAGCTTCACCTTTTTCCCTTCACCTTTGTAGATCTAAGGTTCACTTTATTTTAACAAGCTATGAAGGTTGTGAAGAACTTCAAGAACAAAATTAACAATCACCAAGAACAACCAACAATAATCTCCAGGAACACAAAAAATTTCATACTGCCAACTTCCAATTTGTACAATACAATATCTTCAACACTTGGCCAAGAAAACTAAAACTTCAATAAAATGGTTATTAGGCCACCAATGAACAACAATATCACATGTCCAAGCTTATAACAACAACAAGATGAAGGCCACAAGGCGAAAACAGTCCACCGTAACAATGTTCAACAATAAATTGGCCAAGTCCAAGTTCACGACTACAACTTCAACAAATACAAGCTCAAACTTAGATTTAGACTCAAAGTGTTAGTGGAGAACAAAACTAACACTAGAAGCACTCAAGACAAGTAAAAATCTCGACCAAGACACAACAAGAACACAATTTTTGGCCAAGAACACAAAATTGACAGATTGTTATTTTTTCTGGAATTTTCAGATTTCAATTTTTTTATTTTATTTTTCAAGTGAGCTAGCCCAAGATTTGATTTGTAGGAACAAGATCAAGCCATGCTTTGATACCAAATGATACAGGACAAGCCACGGAAGGCACGAAATACACTCCAAAACAGTCCACAAATCTTAAGGATCTGAGGACCTTTTGGAGACCACTCCGGATTCACTACAACAACAAGAATACAAGAATACAAGGGTATTTTTGACACCAAAACAGACACCAAAACGTGATGAAAACAAGAAACTAGACAACAATACGATAAGAACAATAACAACAACAAACGGCTTGCACTAAACAAGAGGAAACACCACAAGATTATACTAAAAGAAAAGGAATAGATAGATAGACCAATGGTTGGTATAATCTTAAGAACCCAAGAGCATATTCTACTCTTGGACCCTTAACACTACACACAACAAAAACCTATCTCTTACGTTGGTACAAGAGTTACCTCGATCTCCCAAGTATCCAACGTTTACAAGCTTGAATCCAACCCGAGTGAATCCACACTCAATGTTGAAAATTCTAGTTACAAGTTTCGGTCATGGGAGCCTTTCTCATAAGAGAGAGAGTTTCAAGTGTTGCAACTTTAATATTCAACAAAAACTAATGACTAAAACCCTACATCATTCTATTTATAGTGTATTACAAATAATAGGTAAAATGACCAAAAGGTCCCTTTAATAAAATGTGACCAAGGGCGCCATTGGAGTGCAAGTTTAGGGTCGATTTTGGTGTGATCCAAGGTCTTCCCCACACTTCACTTGGATGCTTTATCGGATGGATCCAATGCATTCTCACATATGTGCATCCTCGTTGTCGTACCCGTATCAGGCAGCCCCTCAGCTCGAGTCTTGACGCATTGAACCCCGATCATAATTGTACCCGTATCATCTTTTTAGGCATAGCAACTTGGACTTTCGCGAGACACCCACACACTTTGAAATATTTCAAGTTGGGTTTCCTTACTTTCTATTGTTCATATGGAATTGATAGTGTCTTACTATGGGGCACTCTATTGAGTATTCGGTTAGCTGGAAGGATAGTTTTACCTCACAAGTTTTGGGGTAAACCTGAACTTATAAGTAAGACATTCATCATTTCCTTTAAGGTTCAATCCCTTCTTTCCACAATCTCATTAAATTGAGGTGAATACGAGACAGTAGTTTGATGGACAATTCCATTCTCTACACATATTTTCACAAATGGAGATTCATATTCTCCACTCCTATCACTTCTTATTATTTTGATCTTTTTCTCTAACAGATTTTTAACTTCTGTTTTATATTGCCTAAACGCATTTATTGCTTCATCTTTACTATTTAGCAAATAGACATAACATTACCTAATGCAATCGTTAATAAAATTTATAAAATATTTTTCCACCATGAGATAGTGTTGACTTCATATCACAAATGTCTGTGTGGATTAAGTATAAAGGATTGAAATTTATTTCAGTAAACTTATACGGATGTTTAGCATACTTTGATTTCACAAAAGTTTGATATTTTGATTTATTGCACTCAAAGTTTGACAAAACTTCTAAGTTAATCAGTTTTCGCAAAGTTTTATAATTGACATGTCCTAATCGTTCATGCCACAATTCATTAGACTCAAGCAAGTAATGTTGGGTTCAAAATCGAGAGGGCGTCATGCAGAAACTTTTAGTTTGCAAATCATGAGATGATAAATCAGACGATACAAAACTAAACTAAAACATGCTATTAATATGGTTTGGGCAAACAACCTACAAATTAAAAATAATATTAAAAAACTTAAAAACCTATTGGGAGAAAATCTCCCCCTAAACAAACTCTTTAAATGACTATATTGTGGATTCTATTGTGTTATATATGAGAAAGAGTCTTCTATTTATAAAGTTTCAAAACCTTTCCTCCAAGAAAGAGACTTGCCAAATATGAAAAAGTTTTATATTTTTCTTTAAGAAAAAGTAAAAGTAATTATGGTAACTTTTATTTTCCTTCCAAGAAAAAGTAAAACATAATTTTGGCAAGAAAATCAGGGCAAAAACCGTAACAATTCTCCCTTTTTTGGATTGATTTTCTGGAAAAATAATTTTTATCTTCCTTCTTCACACGATCTTCATATACCACTGTTGCTTACAATGATTAAAAATTTATATGAATTAAAAATAAAAGCACGAGTTGATATTATTGAAACCCTGCGTTATAAGTAAACAGGATTGAAAGTGGAGCCTTGTGCATTGGAAGCGAGCACAGGTTAAGAGTGGAGATCATGCGTTAAAAATAAATGCATGAGTTGAAAAGAGCCCAAGCGTTAAAGCAAGTATGAGTTGAAAATTGGAGCCCATAAACATGGGTTAAAAATTAATTTTAAATTTAAATATGGATTAGCAGAAGGATCGTTGAAAATTTGTTTGAAACTTTTTCTCCACATGTAGCTTGACAAAAATCTTAATTATCATCAAATTGGTTGTAAATTTATTTGAACCGCCTTGAACTTGTCTTCGACTTTATTTTACCAAACCACCGGATCTTTGAACCGTACGCTCTGATACCACTTGTTGGGTTTGAAATCAAGAGAGCGTCATGCGGAAGCTTTTAGTTTGCAAATCATGAGACGATAAATCAGACGACACAAAACTAAACTAAAAACATGCTATTAATATTGTTTGGTCAAACCACCTTCATATTAAAAATAACATTGAAAATTTTAAAGACCTATTAGGAGAAAATATCCTCCTAAACAAAACTTTTTAAATGACTACATTGTGGATTCTATTGTGTTATGTATGAGAAAGGGTCTTCTATTTATAGAGTTTCAAAACCTTTCCTCCAAGAAAGAGGTTTGCCAAATATAAAAAGTTTTATATTTTTCTGTAAGGAAAAGTAAAAGTAGTTATGGTAACTTTATTTTCCTTCCAAGAAAAAGTAAAACTTAATTTTAGTAAGAAAATCAGTGCAAAAACCCTAACAAGTAAGAGGAAATAGAACTTTTATTGATTTCAACATTCATTACATTCATCTTAAACAGGCCCTCGGTGAGGTAGCCTTTTCCTACATACACTTTGCCTTTGCTAGTTACAACCTTATTGGAAATAAATACACAGTTAAATCTATTTTTGGTCAGAAGTGATATGAAAATAAAGTTCTTTCTCAACTTCGGTACATAAAGAATGTTGTTGAGAGTCAACACTTTGCCTGAAGTCATTTTCAAGCAGATTTTTTTCGTCCCTTCAACCTTTACTGTTGTGGAGTTTGTCATATATATCTTCTCCTCATCTTGAGCTGGAGCGTATGAAGCAAACAACTCTTTGTTGCCACAGACATGATGGGTTGCACCGAAATCTATCCATCAATCTCTAGGATTTTCCATCAAGTTGCATTCTGAAAGTATGACACATAAATCATCTATTTCATTTTGGATTTAGCCATGTTGGCTTGATCCTTCTTCTTTCCTTTCTTAGGGGCCCGACAGTCTATGGATTTGTGGCCAGCCTTGCCACAATTAAAACACTTCCCCTTGAAATTCTTCTTTGGAGAATTGCTTTGTTGTCCAACTTTCTTTCCTTTCTTTGAGTTGTTAGAGTCATCTTCCACAATGTTAGCTCCACTAATTGCAAAATTTTCTTTCGACCTCTTCTCGACAACTTTGTTATCTTCCACAATGCACAACCTCACAATGAGGTCTTCGATGACATCTCCTTCCTTTTGTGTTTCAAGTAATTTTTGAGGTCTTTCCACAAAGGTGACAACTTCTCTATTTTGGCTTCTATTTGAAATGCCTCATTCACAATCAAACCTACATCAAAGGTCATGTGAGTATTAAGAACACACTTAATATGTTCAAATAACGTATTTACTATATCCATACCTTCAACAAGGAGATCATGGATGATTACTTACAATTCATGCACTTGAGATAAGATAGTCTTACTGTCAATCATCTTGTAGTCAAGAAACTTGCAATAAAGAACCTTTTAGTTCCTACATCCTCAGTTATATACTTTCGTTCTAGAGCATTCCACAACTCTTTCGAGGTCTTTATTCCGTTGTACACATTGTACAGATCATCTTGGAGGCCACTTAGGATATAATTCTTGCATAAGAAATCCGAGTGTTTTCATGCCTCCATAACAACAAACCGCTCCTTGTACAGTGTATCTTCAAGCAATACTGGAGCACTTTCAGAAATGAACCTCTGAAGACTTAATGTTGTCAAATAGAATAATATTTTTTGCTGCCAGCGTTTAAAGTCTACACCCGAAAATTTTTTGGGTTTCTCCGCAGGTGTCATTACGGGCGTAGCATTTTTGCGGCTTGTCCTAGCAACATTAGTTGCTGCTACACTTGTCAATCCATCATTTACTTGACTTTCAATAGTCATTTTTCTGTCACAAAAAGACAATCAACTTTAGTGTGTCAGAATACTAATTATAAAGTTTTAAAAACTTTAAACACCACTTGTTCTTAGTTTAACGATGAAGTTTTTGTCTTCAAATCACTTGTTAACTTCACACAGAGCAAAAAGTAATAAACTTTAATATCCAGAAACCAAACAATACAAATTATAAAAGTATTTTATTTATAAATGGTAAAAAAAAAATCACCAAACAAGCACAAAAAAATAATTTTTTTTCAATAAATTCCTTAAGATTGTTGTTCCGATGGGTACAAAATCTGTATGTTTTCTATACAAACTTCAAACTAAGTTCAAGAATAAGTTTTCAAGAACTACAATGAAGTTAACACCTTCAAACACAAGTTCAAATGAATAATCAAATGAACTATCAAATGAAGTGCTTATCAACTATTAAGAAATGAAGATGAAGCAAAAATTTAATAACCAAGTTCACTGACTTCACGGTGTGTCCTTAAGGAATTTATTCTCCTCAAGTACTCAAGCTTGTGGAATCTTTCCTCTCAGGATAAAATGGTTCACTTTCTGAAAGTAATGGTACCTCAAACTTTCAAAAACTTCGAATGCACAACAATTTGATGATCATAAGAGAGTTTTTAAGAAGAAGAAGAAGAATGTTTTCAACTCTAAAAGATTGTCTTTACCTGAGAAAAAATTCAGATATTTCTGGCCATCAAGGTGTTGCTTCATGAAGAGAAGCAATGGTTCAAAAAGGTGCACCCCTTCATAAAGATGTAACTCTTTGGAATGTCACAACCCGTTGGAAAAGTCATAACCATTTAATCCGAAAATGTGTCTATTCAAATTACATCCTTTCTCTTAGTGTCTTTCCGAAAAAAACACCACCTTTTTATTTTCCATTCACACCTCTTAATAACCCAGCAATTTATATGTAATCAAGTTTCCAACAATTAGTCAATGACAATATGTGCTATATAAAGTTCCAATTTTTGTCAATATCGTAACTCCTTTTGGTAGTTGGGTTGGGGGTGAGTTATGCAGATATTAAATTATGTATAAGTAATATCATATTTAGTAACACTTAGTTAGAAGGTAAGTTATACATGTATAGAGAATTAGTACAGTATTTGATTTGAAATTTAGAAATCTGCATAACTAATACATAAATTAGTGTACGCAAGACAATATGTGTAACTAATACATGAATAACTAGACCCTATTTAACTTATACCAACATAAAATAATACATAAATTTCATCATAACTTATATACATACATTACTAATACCTGCATATTAATTAATTAGCATTACTCTAACCAGCTACTTACTACCAAACAACCATTATGAGCTGGTGTACTAGTATTTTAGCACAAATTGTGCCAGTTGTCGAGATAATACTCAAAATACCTGGCCTATTAGAGATCAATTTCAGCTTGGGGACCATAATGGCTATCATATTCACAAGTATTTAGTTACTATTGAACGACACAACATATATATGGCAAAAACAAAATTCTATAAGCTATTCTATATTGGGATTATGTTTGCACATGAATTAATTGAGATTTTTAAAATATATAGTATTTGAAGTCACGTCAAATTCTATATTTTCAAGTTACAATTATGGGCTATTATATAAACACAAGCTTATTTCAAATATTTGGAATCTTTATACATTCATGGCCAGCCAAATGTCTCTTTAATTTCCAGCAGTTTTTGTATTTTACTTAGACTGCTTAAGTTGTTTTAATTTCCAGCTATTTGCAAGTGCCTAATAACTCTTGACTAATTAGGTCAAAGTTAATTTGGAGTGATTTCTGGAACTTTTGAATAATCAAGCATATTCGTGAAACACGTTTTTCACTTAATTACATCTCTGGCTGTCTTAACAGTTGTTGCTATAATCATTTTTAAGTTTAAAAAAATATACACCAGTGATCAAAATAATAGCCAGTGAATGAATATTTTTTGTATGTATGATATACACTCAAATATACATATTAATGTATATTTTTTTGAATATTTGGCTAGTGAATATAATTATTTTAGCCGCGGGTCAAATGTGAAATGTGCTAACTTACCCTTTTTTTTTTTTTTCGCCTACAGCTATAAACAGATTTTCCAAGTCTTATATATTGTTCGAACTTACCTAATTAAGCTTTTTTGTTTGAAGCTAATATTCCTTCAGTGTGTAGAAGTACTATATATTTATGAAATCATACCTAAATTATTTCCAATCAATTCAATGATGCCTTAACTTTTGCTTATAATCATATTTCAAAATTCAAATTCTACATTCAAGGAACAGTGATGGTCAACTGGAATCAAAGAAAAAAAAGGACCTCTCCTGGTCCTGCATTTCAAGAAAATAATTTTACTGATCAAATGTGATACTCGAAGTCAAAAAGCTAGACGCATAAGTATGTATTATATACATAGTATTTCAACACATTCATGAATCATTGTATTGTCCGTTTTATGACTTATAAGTAATTGACTATTTTTATTATCAATGGGAAACTTTTGAGCAACCCTATCATAATTCTAATTTGATGATTAATTAGGCACCGAGCCAAATTCTTCTTGGATGTTGGGAGTCTTACTGTTGTAATTTTTTTTTGGTTTCCATCCGGTGTCCGGTGTCCGGTGCCCGCATTGAAGCCCAGACTAATCTGGATCGCGCATTGCAGGGCCCATTAAGGTGGCAGCGCTCCCAACAGAGTTTTCTCCATACCCAGGGTCGAACCCTCGACCTCTGGTTAAGGATGGAGCAGCTCCATCCACTGCACCACAACCCATGTTGGTCTTACTGTTGTAATTGGTGGAAGGAAAGAAAATACTAGTGGTGAAAGAGCAATTGGAGGCTAAGGGTGGGGTAAAATGGGTTGGAATATTGAAATTGCATGATACATGGCGTTCACCTCATCAAAATGTCAGTGTCACGTGAGATTGGATGTTCATGCATCTTCAATAACTCTAACGAATGAGGGATATATTTGAACCATTTAGGTAACATCAAAGATATTTTTGAATTGATGATAGTATAACGAAGGATAAAATTAACTTTTTTTCCATAATTAAAAGACAAATTTAATCCTTTTTCCAATAATTGTTTAATATTTTGAACAGGTAGCTTTTGTAACTTGTGAAAAACGTTTTTGAGTTTTTGTTGAAAAATTTCAACAGCTTCTTGGCCCCGTTGCTAATTCCAGCCATTGTCCTTCACATATTAGACTGGCTATGAGGTGTCATTTGGGTTTTTTAATTAAATAAAAAAAATAGGGGGAAAATTATCTCATATAAAATCTAGCATTATTTAATATAATGTTTGATTACTTTTTTCATTTTCCGATCCATAAAAACGTAGCATCGTTAAAACAACATTTGATTCGTGATTTTCTTTTCCAGTACATAACTAAAACACATATAATTAAGTTATGCAACGACCTATATATTATAACTAAAACACATATAATTAAGTTATGCAACGACCATTACAAAAAAACTTGTAAATTGTGACCGATTTTATGTCAATTTGTGATGATTTTTGACCGTGACAAAAAGAATTGTGACGGTTTCGGAAAGTGTCACAATAAGCCTTGCCACGAGCAATATTGTGTCAGTTTTTCGAAACCTCCCTGACGTCCGCCACAAAATGAATTTTGAATTTGTGGGATTTTTTTAAGTTAATAAGTGACAACTTAGAATCCTCACAATATGATATTAATGTTTCAAAAAACAAATATTGCGGGAGTTTATAAACCCCCGCAATATGATCATAATGTCACAAAAAAATAATTGTGGTGTTCTATAAATCCCACAATAAAATACTAGTTTGTTTTCTTAGAAAATTATGTGGGAGTTTTCAATCACTACAATATGAAATTAGTACTTAAAAATTAATAATTGGTGGCAATTTAACTCCGCTACAATATTTTTGTTGCTTCCACCATCTTCTCCATCGTTATATATCTCCTCTGTCTATCATTAGACTAGTAATCAGGACAAAGAATGTGGAGTACATGCCATTTTTCCTGTCATTTGCCGTTATCGTATCCTGCTCTTACTGGTTTATCTATGCTCTGCTAGGAATGGATCCATTTATTGGCACGTGCAATTGATCTTGTATTTCATTTACTGACAAGAAAAGTTTAAACAAGATTACATTTGCTGCTGATGAGTCCGTACAGATGAGAAAAGTTCCATAGCAAATAACGTTAAGTCATACAATGATGAGAAGCAATCAAATTTTCATGAAGATAATCAACACTCCAACCATGACCAAGTGTACACAAGTTATAGAAGATCAAGTTCGTGGCCATTCAAAATTCAGTGATTTTTGTTCAAAATCTGTTCCTTTTGATTCCAAAATCATTTTGATGTGAGCTAATAATATTATAAAGACGTAACAGTGTGTAAGGAATGGTGGAATATCTTCATAGCTGAATTAAAAATTCATGATCAAAGATGAGCAAGAAAAAAAAGACGAGCCCAAATTAATAGAACGCATACCTCTTCTTGGCTTTCATTAACACATCTGAACTATGATTCTTGATCAGTAGTCATGTACAAAGAGTGCTGCTCCCTTCCCACCATGACCATCAAAGACCTGTCACCAAAACCATTTGCATCAGAGATCGAATAATATCAGATACTAGATAAGCTAAGAATTTGTAGAAAACTTGGCTTATTATCTTGAGTTCTCCTCCACTTCTCTTATGGAAATCCTATTCTATATAAAGGCGTAGAGTGATTCTAAATTAAAAACAAATATTAGACATTATGTGTGGTCCTAATGGGGAACTTATAAGATAAGTTTCTTATACCTGCAGGTCCAAGTGTGAGATCCTATGCCACACGGCCACACAGGTGAAGATTCTTAGTCCTATTGAGCTCAACAATAAAAATCTAATATTGCAGAAAGATACAAATGCACATACTAGTATATTGAGTAAATAGTCAAGTATAAATGGTCATGATGCTCAACGAGTTTAAAGAACTTACTCCATAGAAGGAGATAGATTCCTCACCACGAATAATATGACCAAAGTTCTTAGCTATGTCTGCAATACAGATGTGAGTATCTTCCATATCACGATGGCCTCCAATATCAGAGCACTCTCCAGACCTAAGAGTTGGGAGGAATTTATTGACGGGTATCTGCTTACGGTCTGCAATAATCGTATCCTCAGATATACTTTCCATCTGAAGAACAAAAGAAAGAACATAATTGTAAGGCAATGAAGAAGTTCATAGGCATGCCACAATCAGCTTAGATGTTATATTGTTGTTCAAGTGAACTTTATATTTAGAAAAGAAGCTAAAAAGAATTATGCTGTTGTATCTATAAATCCACTTTGGTCTATTTACACTTTGGTATGTTGTTGTATCTATAAATCCAGAAATTCTAAGAAAAGCACAGGCAAAAATTGACACACCTTGGACAAGACTTCCTGATTGATGAATCTGATTTGGCAGAGCCTCCATACATACGATGCATCATCGATCAATGAGACATTGCGGATGCATCCAATAACTCCTTTAGTTGGCATCAATTTCTTCAATTCCTTCAGTGGGAAATTCCCAACTGCGGAATCATCTGATATGGATGAGTAAAGAAATTGGATTAGCAATGTCACAGAAGATTCAGCCTTTATTCGAGAAATGTTCCCGACCAAATATGATTGAACTTCTTTCTGTACTTTCATTCTGGTCATAATTGTACCCTCATTATGTCCCAAACAAATATACATTTTTAAATTCCAACTTTATTCTTTCATTCAAGTGAGATTCTGGGAGTATACTGGGTATATTGTTGTTGTAAATGAGATAGTGAGAAAAATATAACAAATACGAAAAACAACGACATATAGTGGCAACTCGTACGTGCAGAGAATAATTTATATCTGCAAAATTTGTACCTTATTAGTCATGAAAATAGTATCTTATGGAACTCCGTATGGCCGAAAGGACATGAAAGTAACCATAACACAAGTATTCGTATGTTGACAGAGGATAAAGAGTCTAAGCCAACAAGCAGTACGTACAGGGGCGGACCTACATAGTGGCGAGGGGTTCACCCGAACACCCTCGACAAAAAATTACGTTGTATATATAAGGTAGAAAATCTATATTTATGTACATATATTAATTTTGAAACACCTGACACAAGATTGTTGGATAGCTCAGTGATACAATCTCCACTTCTTGGGTGCTACTTCAGGCTTGGTTGCGGGTTCGATCCCCACCAGGCTACTTTTATTTTAAAAGTAGACTGAAACCTACAGCTGGACGTCTACAGAACAAAAAAGAAGAAACCTATAGCTATTTTAAAAAGTAGACTGAAGCCTACAGCTATTTTAAAAAGTAGACTGAAACCTACAGCTGGACGCCTACAAAACAAAAAAGAAGAAGCCTACAGCTATTAAAAAAAAGACTACATACCTCACCTGCTATTTAAAAAAAAATAACTTTAAAATAAGTTAAAATATAAGTTTAAGTATAAGACTAAAAAAAAGACTACGTACCTCAATTGCTATATAAAAAAAATAACTTTAAAATAAGTTAAAATATAAGTTTAAGTATAAGCCTAAAAAAAAAACTTTAAAATATAAGTTTAAGTATTTTATATTTATAGACTATATACTATTATGTCCCATAAAATTATATTTTGTTGGCTTATTCACACATTTATATTTTTATTTTTTGAACCCCTGAAGAAAATTCCTGGATCCGCCACTGAGTACGTATATACTCAAAAAACTCATCTACTAGTATCAAAGTCATAGGTAGATCCAAGATTTGAAGTTGAATTCCTTCATCGACTTCAAGTTAATAGAGACAAAAAGAAATAATTAAGTTTACAATAGAATAATTATAGATATTTAGGAAATTTCTAAACATATATACGAAATCTGGGCAAAAGTTATTGAGTTCACAGGAACCCGTAATCGAAACTATGAATTTAAAATATTAAATGGTTGATCAGTTCAAGAGGAGCATAGGCAACATTGATCAAATGACCACAACAACTTATAATCCATTTATGCTGTAGGTGGGATAACTCATGATAGTTTTGCTTCTCTCCCAATAAAACTTCAAGAGTGTCCACAAATGAAATATGATCAAGGAGCTATGAAGTAATAAAAATAATTAGACTAATTATTGAATTACGATGCATAGTATGATAATGTAAAAGGAATTGCTAGACATTGAATCACAAAATGTGGCAACAGGGAACTCTCAAATTTTGATAAAAATGCTCCACCAAACTTTGTCAAATCAGTGATCGAAAAGTTAGCCTGAACGACAATAGTGTTGCCAGGAATGCTTCTTTCATCTGGACCAGACAAAGCAAAAAATACCATAAGGCACTAAAACCGCGAAACCACTACCTTAAACAAAATGTACAATCAAATTGTGCTGCTGATGTATTGCCGAGAAAATCTTATTAGAAATGAATAACTGCAAAGAACTATTAGTTATACTACTACTACTGTGATTACTACAATTAGAATAGGATCTATATATCTTTAACCAAGGACATAAAACATATGGAACAAAGGTAGAGAAATTGGACGGTACTAACCGTAACCATAATAACTCAATCGGTTGTTGGCTCTGGTCCGATGTGTGCACCTATTTCAACCAAAAGAGATAAGAAAAGAACAAACAGAAGAATCAACACTAGTAACAAATGACAGGTATTAAATAAATATACAGAAATTGATCAGTACTAACCTGGATAATTGCACTTTAGCAAGTGTTTGATAAAAGTGATTTTTCCTGTCGAGTATTGACCCAAAAGCATGACCATAGGCTTGGCATCAAAATCGCTCTCCGTCTGTGACAACAGACAAAAAGAAGCATTCACAAACACAAGTTTAACATCTATAAGGTTGTTGAAAGTACTACTATTAAGACATAAGCGATATGCTTTTTCATCCACTCACCAGAGTCGGAGATGCAAAATCAAGCGGTAAGTAAGTTTCACTGGCTTCAACTTTTCATTGTAGAGTCTCTTTAAACCATCAGTTACTATTGTAACAGCAGTGAGACAAGGCTGGATCTGAAGAAAAATCGAAACGAAACAATGTCAAAAATAAAAAGTGTGAAAAATACACATGACCAATTTGTGGTAAAGATACTACTACTACAATCAGGGACAAGGCTTTATGGAACTTTTGGGAAAGTTTTTCACCAAGAAAATGGGAGAACAGGGGATGGTGAGAAGATTGGGGGGGGGGGGGGGGGGGAATTTAGAGGGAAAAACAATACATAAAAGGAGGGAAAAACAACATCTATGTTTTCCTCATTTTTTTTTATTAAGTTTTAATTTTAATTTAATAGAAGCACATTTTAAAAATTGAAATAATTTATTTGATAACTTTTGGTGCCTCTTTTATCTTTGTATCCTATTATGTCATTGTTTATAATCTACGGTTAGTTATCATGTTTGTTTGCAAAGTGAACTCTTATTTTTGCCTCTGTCATCACTCAACCCATATTTATCTTCATTGCCATCCACTCCAATAGGACAATGAGGAAAATAATTGTTATATTGGGTTGAGAACCATGATATCTCAGATGCAAATCAAAATAGAGAAAAAAAATGTGGTGCTTTTTTTTTTTCCAATTAGTTGAGTTGAGATTCGGTTCATTTTGTGTAAACAATTTAACTTATCTATTATTGATTCTTATATGTGTTGAACCCCTAACGAACCAATATGATATCATTTGATTCGTTCTGGCTTAACGATTATTCATCAATTCGTTATCGAGTTGTTGGACAGTCAGTTTATTTGATATAAAAATTGAAACCAAAAAATTAAAGTAGCTTTTATATACTCCACTAGTGACTTCTCGTCTAATGGTCCGAACCCATCGAATGTCGTTGTCACTCCGAGCAGAGATTACAATTGGTAATCGATGGAGATGGTAGAATTGGGGTTGAGAGGCGAATGAAATGGATGTTTTGTGCTAAAGGTATATTTAGAGTGAAGTCGATATGTATGTTTTGATAATGATCATAAATGCATATTGTGATTAGTTGGTTGCAATAGTGTTTGGGATATTTGTACTGGATATAGTTCAATACGCTTAGTAGTGAGTTATGACTAATGACTCGCTCAATATTTATTGTGGACACGAGATGTCGGTCACACAAACCTTTGAGTATAGTATGCGACATAAATATCTATACATGGACAGAGAGTCATTACTGTGAGCAATTTATTAAGGGCAAAACGTTATTCAAAGTAACGAATTTCTCCTAAACACCATCAACCATCAACTTTTCTCCCAATATTTTTTTTTGTAATATAATAATATATATCGAATACGTTACTATGAAATATATTTATTTTAATAATGAAAATTTTCAAAAAAATTGAATTATTCTTAAAAATTGGTATTATAGAATAATTAATTGTGTAGGGTGAAACTATCAAAATATTATGCAATTATAATAGATCATATAAAATATTTATTTTATGACTGTTTGAAACTGCCACAATACAAATTATAAAAGTCACTGTTAATTAAGTATGCAAGCATTTTATGGAGGTTCTCTTAAAATCGTCAAAATAATATTAATAGCAGACGGATTTGTGACAACATTGAAAACCTCCTTTTTATGCTCATTATGGTGGTTATAAATCGTCACTACACCCAAAATAAATTGTCAGGATCATTCAAATTTTTTGTAGTGTGAAACCCTACACAACGAAATCGCCATAACAAGAAGAATTTTGGAGAAGTTGAAACACACGCCACAAATCAAAAGTTTAGTGGGGGCTTTTACAACGTCCAGAGTTAAACCGCCCAAAAAATAATTATTTTGCGGGAGTTAATATAAGCGCTACAAAATAAATGTGTAGTGGATGTTTCTTATAACCCCCATAAATAAACTGCCACAATTTACCTATTTTTTTTATAGTGGACCTATATATTATAACTAAAACACATATAATTAAGTTATGCAACGACCTATATATTATTTTATACATATGTAGAATGAGAATACAAATATTAATAATACATAAATTAAAATTACTAAAATGATAAAATTCGTGATCTTCACATGATAAACAATATTATGTTTAGGTAAATATTGACAATTAATTTAAATGCACACTATATATTAATTTTTTTATACAAAAAATCACATATTTAATAGTAATAAATAATCCATGTGTTACAATTTATGTATTTTTATTTTATGGGGTCTGATAAAGGAATTCGCAACCGTTATCCTTAATTGAGTGAACATAAAATAAACCCTATTTCAATATAATAGCTCTAAACACACAAGAGAAGTAATCGCACTAGGCAAGTCCTGTGCGATGAGCTCGACTGAGAAAATATGCATAAGGTTTCAAATATGAGACCCCTCATTTGGAAGATAACATGATCAATCAACTCGACCGCCCTTCAAGGTCATAATCCTTCCATTAGAATATCAATATTATTAATCCCAACATTATTTGATTCTCGTATTATAATTATATTTTTCATGTAGGGATATTTCGATCTAGTGAAATTACTTTTTAACTCTTACGCACAACTTATGCGCACATCAATTAAATTCATGAACTATGGCAACGTCAATCAATCAGCTATATACGACTAAGAAACCTTGGCCATATTAAAGATTGGTCAGTGACTTTTCTAGTGTATACTGAGAGCTGATGTTAACTAGTCCATTTTCTTTTTCCAGTAATTAACTATCTACTCACTGCATTTTGATCTCTTTTTTTTTATCTTCAGCATGTACCAAATGTTCCCTACCCCCAAAAACAAACCAAAAAGAAGAAGAAGAAGCATACGCGACATCTTACAAAAATTGGAGGTGCCTTGGAGGTGCAAGCAATTGGCAAAACGCAATGTATTTAATGTTATATATGTACATTATGTTTAGCTATTTGTAGTATATATCAAGATTCAAGGCATTATATTCATATATCAAATTAAAGGCGCATGCAGTAGTAGTACTAGAAGTAGTACATGCATACTCAGGTAAAAACTTACACGCACCCGGTGTATATATCAAGCCAATACATGCATGCCATATGTTTGAATTTAAAGTTCATGTTACTTAGCCATGATTAATCAACATGTATTTTACTTAATTTAATTACATAACCATGGTAAAAAATATTAATTTGATGTATACACCAGATGCGTTTAGGTTTTTACCTGCGTACTCATGCCAGCAAATTAAACTTCTCCCTTCTCTTTCCATTGAGAAAGAAAACATGTTTTCATTAATTGCAGATGTTTGCTGAGTAGTAGTACGTAGAAAAGTCACCAATGATAGATCAATTAATCAAATCATACATACACAAACATATGAAATACATGCCATCAGACTCTGAAGCATTATTGCCTTCGGTCGGGGCCTCCTATTCTGATTAGATAATTAATTAACATGCGTACGTTTTCATTTTTTGGTATTTACCAACGTCAACTTTGATGGTTTTTTTTACCTTTTCTTCTCTAGATATATAGATCATATTGTGCAATGGAACTACTTGTGGAGGTAGGGTAATCGATGGTAGCGGTAGTTGATTCAGAATTTTCATTAAGGAAATTCAAAAATATAATAGCTTCTCGATGAAGGCACGTTTCACTTGACTGTACGTTGACTCCCTTTGAGCATAGATTGCTCCACCATTGAACACAATAGCTTTGACCTACATTATGTATATGTGTTTAAAATTCCACTTCATATATGCAAATGATTTATGAAGGATCCATCTTCCTTGAATTTTTTTATCAACTTAGAATTCATAAATTTAAAATTGTAACTCTGTTACTTAAATATGGGAAGGATAAAGAAATTAATTAAGAAAATATATTTGTTTGTTATCGGGGTTTTGTCGAGGCCCTTTGCTAATATAATCATCGTTGGGAAGTATTACTTGATCAACCTACTACTCTTGGACACTGATCAGAGTTTTATTGTATTTCAGTTATTGACTCGTGCACCTTTGATTTAGAGTTTGATCGAGCTACAATACTCACTGTTCAATGTAATTTTTTATTAGTAAATACCAAATAAGCAATAACTTGAGAAAAAGATAAGGACAAGAAAATCAATGCACCAAATTGAAATAACAATAGGCATAACGCCACAACAAAATCTGTAAAGGAAATCTGCAATCACGCTAATTATCTACTGGTCCCCTAATATTACATATTTTTGGGACCTATGAAATCTAAATTCATGTCAACTTCATAAGAAGTTCACACTTTTTATTCTTTGAAATGCGGACAATGCGGACTCTAGGCATAAGACATCTCATTTTTTGTTGCTACTCAAGATAAAAAAAAAAAATTGAATCATGTCTAACATCTCAATAAAATTAGTGGGCTAAAGCTAGATTTAAATATGAGGTCTTAAAAATAGGAAAAAATATAAAAAGAAAAAAAATCACAACTTTACTTTATTTTATTACACACTATCTTAAATCCCCAAACTAATTACAAATATATCATATTTATAATTTCTCTCTCTATAATTCATATGCATAACTTTACCTTCTCCTTCCTTCCCCTTATCACACTTTTATTTCTTTAGAAGGTACCTACAATCAAGAAACCTCAATTTTTTAAATTTTGAATTTATTGTTCTCAAATATCTATTTCTAATTCATAAAAATCCTAAAAAAAACAAGAAAAAATTTCACAAAACCACAACTTAAGATATCTAAATTACTAAAAATTCCTTCACTTTGTAAAAATTTTAAATATTGTTATGAAATATAGAGTAAAAACAATAAGAATAAATAGAAAAAAAGAGGGAGAGACTTCTTTATTTCTCATGAGGGATGAGAGATCATAAGATTCTTGAGAATACAATGAATAAAAGTCCTCTATTTATAGGAGAAAATACTCATAGTTTCTCTCTAAAAGATATATATTTCATATCCTAATAAATATCAAATAGATCTTATCTATATTCTTGATAGACATTCACTATAATGTAAATATATTCATAACACTCCCCCTTGAATGTCTAATTGATAGATAATGTGCCTCGTTAAAACCTTACTAGAAAAAATCCAGTAAAAAAAAAATTAGTGAAGGAAAAAGAGTACACAAGATGCATATAGACTGTCTCATTAACAAACTTACAAGGAAAACCCAGTGGGACAAAACCTTGAAAGGAAAAAAGAGTACAACTTTTCCATCGTAAAATATTCATTTTACTTTTTAAATTAATAATAAAGTAGAGAAAAGGGGGACTTCTGGAGTTTTAATTCATTTCAGCCCCTCCCCCCACTCTCTTTCTACTCTCTCTCTCAAGAACCATGTTCGCGATTTCAAGCTCCTTTTGCTCGATTTGAACTAACTTTTGGCAATTCTGCATGTATTGAAGATCAAGCTGACACTGGTTTGCCGAATTGAAGCATTCGAAGGTATTTGCTTCCACTGTACACTCGATATCCGAATTAAAATTTATGTGTTCTTTAATTTTTTGAGTCCATTTTCAATTATTGTTCACTCTCTATCCAAATTAAAGCTTGAATTAGTTTTAAATTATCAATTTTTGTGAGAAACAGTTTGATTTGGGGTGTTTGTCCGTGATTTTACTTTACAATGGGTGAATCTTGTGATTTTACTTTACTTTACATGATTTTGGATGCATGCAACCTGTTGGATTTAGGGTTCATGAAAGCATTTGGGACTAGTGTTTATTTGGGGCTAGGATAGTTGACTGTTAGGGTTTAGAGAATTTCAAAATTTTAATGGCGCCTATGAAAATTTTACCTCCGCTATTGACTAATGTTGATGTAATATACATCAACATTAGTCAATAGCACAATATCTTGAATGAACTGTTTACTTTAACATAATCAACTATTCTACTGATTGAACCTTTGTCCTGAATTTGTCCTTAGGCAACATTTAAATGATGGGACGTTTCTCAGATCTTTATCCATTCTTTTTGTGAAAATTTTCATTCCAAATGTGCCTTAAGCTTTATCTTCTACTCCATTGGCTAACTACACTTTTCGATTTCTCTGTAATCTCTTAATATTCTGGTTGAATCATGTATATTCGTAGGTCTTTCCAACTTCCACAAATCATATACAATCTGAGGATAATAACAATTTGACCTTACATCTTCCTTGCATGGAGTGCTTTGAGCTTGTCAGTTTAAAAATCTCACCATTATAGGCATTTACATCCTCAATCACGACATCTTTTAGTTGCACAGGTTAATTGTTTAATATATAACACAACACTAAAAATATGAAGGCTATATCAAGCACTGTAATTGTAAATATCTATCAGATTAAATCTAGTTTCATATGCTTGCAAGTTTGTGTTTCTTCTGTGGATCCCACATTATTTCCAGCTGTCGTGGAAACAGGAGCCTTGATGGTACCAGTTTTTTTCATAATATTTCCATTCCATTCATAGACACCATAAGCAATATTGTGTATAGTCCAGCAGCATGATTACATAACCTCAAGTTCTGTTTCACTGAGAGGAGTAAGTTTCTTTTCATAGCTCATCATAAAGAAAAGCTATCTGGTGCAGGTTGAGATTGGAAACTATGACTCGTTCTATGTGAAAGGATTGGTGTTCACTCCTGTCATTATGTCAAATTGAGCAAAAGACCTAAGAAACTAGCAACAATTAGAAATTTAACCTGTTCGCATATGCATATGAATTTCTAGAGCCGGTTGATGTCAAGCAAAGTAGGATACTGTAATAAAATATACTATGATTTGATTGATTACTTGGACTTGCATGCACAAAAGGGCAATCCGACTTGAGAAAACCTTAGCATGATTCTACTTTTTTTTGGTATTCTAACTTCTTGGACAGAAACTATCCAAATAGATTTTGGTTCTGCATCTTGGTCGATGATGTTTATTACTTCTTACTGTGTTGGTAATGCTTTTCAGATTCTTAACCTAATGAGGGAGACAAAGAGGTTACTTCCATCAGTGATATTATCAGTCACCGTGCCACACACACTAAGCCTTCCTGATCAGGTTTCGTAGAGTGCTTCCCGATTTTTAGTAGTATGCGAAGTTCAAATTGAAGAAACTTCACTTTCTTATCAATCTTCATTTCATTTTCACAGGACAAGCTGGCCGAACAATTAGAATTGGAAGGTGTTGACATCATCCAAACGGAAGAAGGAAAATGCTCAACTCCATCAAAAGCTGGTGTTCTTAGATTAATTGAGAAGGTAACAACACATTTTTGGTCTATTACTAATAAGTATTAAGCTATCTGCTAAATCAGTTGATATTGTAAGCATAGTGATTTATCTACTAACTGAAAGTTAAAAAGGCAAGGAATTGAGACATTTTTGGGACTAAGCAAGTTCTGCTATTTTCTTGACTATCGATTATTTCTAGTATTAACTCATTTTATTGGCATTTATTTTGGTATATTTCATTTACATAGGCAACACCAACACTAGCAGCTGCTTATTCAATTTCTAGGCAGTCAATATCCCTGTGATGTGTTCATCTGGATTGAGTGCAGTCACAGCACCAATGGCAATCATAGCTGGAGCTACTGACGTAATATGCCTTACACTATCTTTTAATCTTTCGCAAATATTTTTCTTATATAGCAAGGCATCTCAAGTACCAAATCGCTGAAACTTGTGTGAATGTTGAACTTAAGGCGTTGGCTCATCCATTAACAAGCTCAACTATTAGGTGGCAATGATCGCAGAAGTCAAATCCATAGCTCATTCACTAAGATTGTCAACCAAGAAATAGAATTTATTTGAGGGCAGCAATTTGAGACTGTAATTCAAATTCTAATATAATATAGTAAGTTAAGACCTGAAGCAGTTAGGAATTATTATGAAACTAATAAAGATTTTCCTCTCAGTGTCATTTTCCATTAGTTAGTTGAATCATAAATGAGTAACTACAATATATCATTTTGTTCCTTCTTTTTAAGTTGTTCCATATTTGTTGTCTGATTTACTGATTATTATCTAACTTTCAAAAATTAAATTAGTCCTAGTTTTACTTCTCAAAATAATTTTTATTTCTATTACTTTGTCCAAAAGTGAAAATAACAGAATATGACCATTATCTTTGTGTAATAAAACATTGATCAATACATATTTTTAAATCTTTTCCTAACTATACAAAATCAAATACACAATATCAAAAATGAAAAATAATATAAAATTCTTGCATTAAGATTTTGCCCCTAGATCAACTTTTACAAACAGACAAATCAAAATCTGAATCTAAAAGCAAATCAACTAAACAACTTAAATTAGATAAATTATAAGACTTGATTGAATAAAAGGTTTGGTTAACTGGTTTTGATTAGGTATGATAGAAAATAGAGGTAGTCAATTTACAACTTACTCTATGGATGCATATGAATATTCAGGTGGGTGCTTGGTTAGAAATTTTCTAAGGATTTATTACATCAACATTAGTCAATAGCGGAGACAAATGTTGTATAGTGTTATTGGTGTTGGAATTGATGTTGTGTTCGTTGAAACCTTCTTTTAAATGCTTTAGTTCCATTACATTGTCTTTCAAAAGTGAAGTTGATCCTAATGGGATCAACTGAAAAGGTGTCTCAAAAGATATCAAAGATGATTATTTTGGAGAATTCAAGGTATGTTTTTTAAGATCATAATCGATAGAAATTTTTTGAGTTTGTAGCTAACACTTAATTATATTACTATAAACTGTATTTCAGAAGAATTTCTATTGGGATGCTTCCGTTAGTGAAGTTGTGGTGAAGCAACAATAAATGAAGAAGGTTGCATTATGCTACAAGAATATCATTTCCAATATAAAAAAGCATAGAGCTACAGTTTAACCAGAATTTGTAAATGACCATGTGTGGAAAAAGTGGATGAAACTTTGGCAAAGTGATCACTGTGTTAAGAAGTCCGAGATAAATTCAATGGATCGACGTGGTGGACGTGAAGTAGCTGCTGGGACACACAGAGGTGGCTCTATCACAATTGGAGAGCACCGAAAAAAACTTGTAAGTATATATTTCATGAACAGTTTTTTAACACTGATGAGTATTGGTGATTATTGATGAGTATTGATTGATTGTAATAATATTATGAGTATTGGTGATTGTTGATTGTGTGGTTTGCGTTTCTAGTCTGTGATGGAGATTATTTGATTTGTTGGTGGTGATTTATAGTGACGGTGGAGATGATTAATTTTGTTGATATTAGTGTGTGGTTATGATAGCCAGTGGTTGAGGTTGCCAGTGATGGTTGTTGTAACTAGCTAGAGGTAGAGAACTTAGTTTACATGCCAACTTAATTAATCTGTGATGCTCTGATCTGCTGCTATATTTTCTAAAAATTGTTGATTAGTTTTCTGCCGTGTCTTTGCCATTTTAGTAGCTATGATTGTGTCTATATAGTGCATAGCAAGCAGTTGGCCATGGTGCTATTTTGTTTGGATTGCTGCTATGCCCTTTTGGTTGCTGATATGCTAGGTTTTCCTCTTTGTTTTGGTCCTATATGTGATGCTATGGTCTACAGCTATGTACCTAAAATTTTTGTATTAGTTTTCTGCAGTTTCTTTGCCATTTTAGTATCTATGGTTGTGTCTAAAGTACATAGAAAGCAGCTAGCGGTGGTGCTATTTTGTTTGGGCTGATGCTATGCCCTTTTGGCTACTGCTATACTACTTTTTCCTCTCTTTTTGGGGGCTATATGTGTTTCTCTGGTCTGCTTCTATACATACCTGAAAATTGTTGATTAGTGACCAATCATATTAAGCTTTAGATGTATGCCAATTTCCACCATCTGAATCTAGCCGATGGATTGTGTCCTCTGTAATAACATTATATTAAAAACTTGTGGATGAATAAATATAATGTCTTAGGATACATCCTGTGCTATACCTTGCATTGGTGCATTAGATACATGCATTTTTGTCCTCCTATAGTCTTGTGTGATTATAAATAGAAGTTCTTTTGGAGATAAGAGGTAAGTTATAGTCCTATTAAGATAAGCTCATGTTTCCAGGTGCATAAATTTTCAATTCGAAATGTTTCACTTGGGCCTGTTGTTGTATTTCCTGCAAGCAGCTGGACAGGGTTTTTTTTTCTGTTGCTATGTGTCCTGTAAGTTCCTCTTTCTTTTTTCTCTTTGTTTTGCTTCTATGCCAAGAAGTTTGGTGACATTTTCTTGCTTAGAATGGGGCAAATAAATTTGATGACTGTGTCATGAATGGGGCAAAGAAACTTGGTATGTATATGGTGAGCATTAGAGAAAAATAAGAAGGATTATGACTCTATATTCTTTTGGTTTGCTGCTATGTACGTTGGTCTAATTCTAAACCTGAAAATTTTATATAGGCTCTTAAAATATATCGAGATTCAACTCCAAGTGAGTTACATTTGCACGTCCATACACATAATCATGATGAAAAATCTTTTGTTGGTGAGCGTTTCCGACTTCTACATGTAAGTGTAATAATTTACATCTAATAATATGATACTCTTCTCTTATTTTTCTTTTGTATTGACATGAACTTGAGTCTATATTAATAAATCCACTTGTTACAGAAAAAGTATGAAGAAATTGTATGGTAAAAATTACAGTGTGAATCTGAAATTGATCAATTCAAAACATATTATGAAGCTGCGGGAGGAGCAAAGAAGAAAAGATTATTTGGTCTTGGGTCTGAAGCTGGAAATTACTTTGGGAAAAAAGTTTGTGCCCGCAATGCTTCCTAATCATCATTACCACCTTCGGTTTCTTTACCTACAATAAATTTGTAGGAGTTTGTGAAGTAATTGATTTCGGCACTTACTACTCATTTTTTCTCGATAGTTATTGAGCGCGTTCGTGATATTAGGGTACAAAAAGGGGTCGTGCTTGATTCTCCTCCTACTAATGATGATGATGAAGACATTGATTCCTAGCTTCATAGTATTTGTAGTCCTGTAGTAACAAATACTAATTTCAATGGTTGTTGGTTTGACATTAGTTTATGTTTAATAAAATATTTAAATTGTGGGTTTTTGGACACAATTATTGTGCATTTTTCTATCTATATGAATGTTGGTTATTTTAATCATTCAATAATTTAAGTGTTTCAATTATTTTATTACAAAATTATTAGCAACAAAAAATTAGTGATTAACATTTATTGTTGCTACTGAAAAACTTTAGAGACGGATAAATTTAGTTGCTAAAGATGACCGGTATTAACGACAAATAATTAGTGAATAATTTTTGTCGTTGCTACTAAAAAATTTTAGTGATGGATAAATTTGGTCGCTATTTAGTTGATCAAACTATGTTGCAACGGATCAGCGATAAAATATTCAGTCGTAAATTTAGCCATGACAAAAATAAACTTTGGGAATAGCAACGCTATAGCAATGGAATAATCCGTCGGTGATATCAACAACCGAAATTCTTTGTCGCTAAGGGGTCACAAATTTGCAACAAAAATTATTTTTTTGTCGCTATGAGGCTAGCAACGAGCAATATAGCGACAGAAGTTGATCTATTGCTATTCCTTCGCTATTTTTATTTAGCGACGTATTTTCATATGATAGCAATGAAAAGTGCATGTCGCTAAACACAGTTTTTTTGTAGTGATCCCGATCTTGTGCACTATCTTCTTGAAAGTAGCAGTTGGAAGAGACTTGGTGGATAAATCAGTCACATTATCACTTGAATGAATCTGTTGTACATTAATATCACCATTTCTTTTGTAGCTCATGTATGTAGAAAATCTTTGATGAGGTATGCTTCGTTCTATCTCCTTTTATGAATCCTCCCTTAAGATGTGCTATGCATGCTGCATTATCTCCGTGTACATTTTCACATTTCAAACCACATTTTTCTTGAATGAGATGTATCATGGACCTCAACCATACACATTCTTGGCCTGCTTCATGAATAGTTATTATCTCAGCATGGTTCGATGAAGTGGCTATGATAAGCTGTTTTATATATCTCCAAGATATGACAGTATCCTCACTTATGAACACGTTGTATGTTTAAGACCGAGAATTATGCGGGTTATATAAGTACCCAACATCAGCATGAATAATAAGATCGAAACTTTAATCTTGCTAAAAAATTAACTGAAAAAGCTATATCAAGCCTTGTAGTATTTGCAAGATACATGAGTGCACCAATTGCACTAAGATATGGTACTTCATAACTAATTCAATTCGATATATTTCTCATGTCAGCAAACAATCTATTATTTTTGAAAACTCTTCAAGAGTTCCAATAATTTTCAAGTTATAAGCTTATACAATATAAAGATTATAAATAAGTTTTCCAGAAACTTTTGCTTGCTTCAAACATTTTGAATCCTTAAATGTTTTCATATAAATTTTGTCAAGTGACAATATTCAACATTTCATGTATGATATCTTCAAGTGTCTGGACTGCAAATCAAATAATTTTTATACTTACCAAGATGCATTCTTTCGTCACTTGCTAAATGTTTCTACGTCAGCATGCTTAAATAAAGGTAGAATTTAGATCCTCGTAATCTTTTACAATACTGCGTCAATATTGTATCAAAGATATCGTTAATGATATATCATTTTATATCAATTCACAATGCGACATAACATTTTGAGATCTCATTACTTCATTATTTTCAGGTACCTGAACCTCTCATAAGGTTTCATGAAGGATTATGTCGTAGGCTCTTCAAGAGCACATTGCTTCCTTATTATGATTATTTGCTCCTAATCCTTTTCAAGGATTATTTCATTTGAAACTGATTTATCTACCACGCTTTACGCATGCATAGAATTTGTCCTTCAAGGACACAAAATAGGAGCACTTGCAGCTTAAATATGAGATGCTTTCGACATTTGACTTGAATTATCTTTTGAATGAGGATCTGATGACAATTCCTAATATATTTTATAACTACTTATAGTCTCCCCCTTATGTTAGGAAAAGCAACATCCATCCTTCATCTTCTTTGAGGATTTCATCTTTGTGCATTATAGTATATTCATTAATCGTATACCGCACATCAAACTATTAGATGGACAATGTGTAGTTCCAGACTCAGAACCAACTTTGAGAGGAATTAATCATAATTTATTGGTCTAATGCATACAAGTGTTATTGTATGCAACAAATCATATTTCAAATCAACACATGAAGTTTTGTTCTCCTTAGTAATGGTTTAGCTATTTATCGAAGGTATTTAATACCAAACCATCATCGTCAAGATGAATTGCCTTGATTACACAGTCTGAAAGTTATGCTCGTAACTCAATTTTATTGAGCAAGCAACTTTATGAATGTCAAACTGCACGTTGACAATGAATGTACATGTGATCATCTTATTGATGCATCTTTTCAAAACATATCACATGATAGGTGAACGTGCCCTTATTCACCTTTTATACTTTTCAGATTTTGTGGGATCCAATGCTAAAATTAGTTGGTCCAACCAACTTATCATGAGAATAAACAACATTAAAAGTAATTTCTTCAATACATATCTAATTTTCAATATGATTTTTGGAATGTCGCAATCGTTCATGTCAATTTATGAACTTTTATTCTAGTAAACTCCAAGTTTACCATGATATGTGCTTTTTGTTTTAGTAAATTTCAGATTTACTATGACATGAATAAATTTCGAATTTACTACTTTAGAAGTAGATTTCAAAATAACTTTTATCAGTTATTCAGCCTCTTTCGAAGGTAAGTTGTGATACCATCACAATCAGGTATACGTTTGCATTAATAAGCTTCTCATTCCCCAAGAATGAAATATAATCGTGCCTTAAGCCTATCAAATTCTGATAGCTTATATCCTCTTTCATGATATTGCTACTTCAGGAGCACATCGAGGCATACATATCTTTCAAAGTATATCATATATTGCTACCACATTCACTTCAAGAATTGAGCAAATTGTCATCTTTTATACCTATCATATATTGCTACCACATTCACTTTATGAAATGGAGCATATTCAATAGATAAGTTTCATAACTTTTCATCAAAACACATTATTTGCCTATGGTGCATTGAGATTCAAATTCAACGTATTATCCATATAAAGATGTCTTAGGTATAAATCGATGAGACTTAAACCCAATATATTATCATCATGATGCATCGAGATTCTAACCCGATGTCTTACTTTTTATGCGATGAAATTAAATTCACCGTCCTATCTCTATTAATAACATAATCAACATGACTAAAGAAAATTCACTTTTGGTATCCTTAAATTTATTTTACAACCAACAAAGGATTAGAAAAGAATAAACAAACAAAATCACGAAACATAATGATCAACGAGAAAACCTATAACTTTAATCCATGAAGTGAGCAAATTATAGACATTGAGCACTAATATTTGTGCAAAAGAGTTACCGTCACTTAGCTTAATGTTGCAGCAATAGCATATAAATTACTCCAATATCAAGATAAGCATGCTATATATAGTTAATCAGTTATAGCCTAGTGACCAATTCACAAACTTTGGCATACAATTAATAATTTTAGTTATCCATATGTAGGTAGCATAGGGGATAGAGTTATATTGAAATGTATTACCTAGTTTATTAGAAAGACTACTAGCCCATCTAGTTATCATGCTGATAACGTGTTATGAAATATAAAGTAAAAATAATAAGTATAAATAGAGAGAATAGGGGGAGACTTCTTTTTTTCTCATGGGGCGTGAAAGATCATAAGATTCTTGAGAATACAATGGACAAAAAACCTCTATTTATTGGGAAAAATACTCTTAATTTCTCTCTAAAAGATATGTATTTCATATCCTAGTAGATATCAAATAGATCTTGATAGATCTTATCTATATTCTTGATACACATTCACTACAAAGTAAATACATTCATAACAAATATCCCTTATTTACCTTTTTTCTCTTAAAACTTTTAGATACATAACTTCTATCCTAAAAATTAGGATATATTTATTGACCCCTAAAAATTTGTCTTCTTTAAAGTATTATACAGTTAACTGATTCCAAGAAATTAGGTATTATTTTGATAGTTACACACTCATGTACGCAATGTTTTCAATGTATAAATAGTAATCATAATGTGGGAATGAATGTATGCACAATATTATTTAGGATTTTAACTATGAACCTCACTTCTCTCTCTCTGACTCACTTGTAAGATATTTGATTTTTCTTTCTGGAGATCGATTTTTCTTCTTATTTTTTCTTGGTGAGATTTTTCTTCTTCAACTATTTGCAAAGCTTCTGATTCTTCTTGATTGCAGAGAAAATTGTAAAGTTTTTTCCTTACTTATACAAATAATCATCTGTATCATTAGTGCCCGATGTTCTGGTGATGTTGCAATGAATCAAATCTTAAAAGTTGATGTTGTGTTATCTGGAGGCCAAGTTCCTCGAGGGCATATTGTTATTTCTGTAATTTTTTGTTAGATCTTCATTGAGAAATTTACGCCAGTTTAATTATTAAAAATATGTCAAATCTATAAGTGAGATACTTAATAGTCTTATGTATCTCTCTTAAATTCTATATATTGTAATGTATTTTGACACAAAAGTTGTATAGTATAATGTATCTTTATACTTTTTATTCTACTGATAGATTTGTATGTCAAGTTATGTATTAATTCTTCACTGATAAATAATCAATCAACAATCTTACTTATATATTGTAATGTATCCCACTGAAGTGTATGAAGTGTGTTGTCCAAGATATATGTATCTCAGTTGAACTATTCTAGTTGAATATTCAGGTGTCCCGTTAAGAAGTATTATAAGTATTGTACATATTGATTATCTATAAGAAGTATACTAGATGAAGTGTTGTACAAGAATTTAGTTATATCTATCACATATAAGTTGATTGCAAATATACACATGTGTCAAATACATATTTCAATACATCGAATACGTTTTTTCATCTTGTACCTATGTGTACATTGCACATTTAATTCATATATTCAGTGGCAAATCCAGGAATTTATTTCAGGGGGTTCAAAAAAATAAAAATATAAATGTGTGAATATAATTTCAAGGTATAGCAGTTGTACATGCGTCCTTTTTTTATTATAGTTGTATAGGACAGCTACTATAGCGGTTGTACAAAACAGATTTTAAAAAATGAAGCCTTCGCTGATAGTGGGAATCGAACCCACGATCGAGGGCTGAAGGAGCGACTCAAGAAGCGGACATAGAGTCACTGGGCTATCCAACAACCTTGTATTTAGGTGGTTCAAAATTAATATATATACATAAATATAGATTTTCTACGTTATATATACAACGTAATTTTTTGCCGAAGGGGTTCGGGTGAACCCCCTGGATACCACGTGGGTCTGCCCCTGCATATTTTATTGTTAGATTACTTAGTGTAACATGTATAAGAGTCATGCATATTAGTTTGAATGTAAGAGATACATATGAGAATATTATAATGTATTATGTATCTCTTATTATATGATTGCTAAATGTCAAGTCCAAAGATATCAAATATATCTTTCAATACATCATATATGTATTATCATCTTGTATCTTCGTGTACACTACACATCTAATTTTTCTATCTCTGATTAGATAACTTCAATATAACATGTATAAGAGGCATGCATATTAGTAGATACATATAAGATTGTTATAATACAGTATTTATCTCCTACAGACTTTAAAAAATGTATCACTTGTTATAGATACATGTATCTTTCATAATAAGATGTATCTCTTAATTGTTAAAGAGTACACATAAAATCACGATGTCCTAACCTATAAAAAACAAATATTTTTCTACTCAAACTTGTTATGTATCTCTTATTAATACATGTATGCATCTATACTATCACAATAGTATAACCATCAATAACAAATCCTTTAAAGAACACTGTTACATCCACAAGGTATTATGCAGCTCTCAAACTTCTACACAAAGAACTGCAGTAAAACTACTTAATTAGAACCATCAAAGACAATCAGAGTAATCACCTGTAAAGAAAAGAAAATTGTGATGGTAAATTACAAAAATCCCACATCATCCATTTCTTCATCTTCATCACCGTCGTCCTCCTCCCTCCATCCCATGAGTTCGAAATCTGCGTGGTGGTTCTGTAAAAAATATTCCTCAATGCCCGCATCAATCGCAAGACCCTCTGAAAATATACATTCAATTTTTTTATCGTTGTTCAATTTGTTGTACTTGAACTTTTCTCGATATGGAGAGTGACAGAAATATTCATTGAAAATGGTTGAAAAATGAATCATGAACCACGAGAAAAAGAGAAAAGAAAAGAAGAAAACGTCTGCAAGATGATTGTGGAAGTGAATTTGTTCAAAATTAAAATTAATAACAAAATACCATATTTTATGAGATTTTCTTTAGTTATGTGCCTGATTAGTTGAGTTAATGCTCATTTAATGATTTACTATCCATTACATTCCTTCATTTATGATAATCAATTAAATAACAAGATGTATCATTAACATGTATCTCATTTACTTAATATGTATCTGAAATCACAAGAAGAGGGATTTTATGAAATTTTTGAAAAAATTGAGATACAATGTAAATATGGATAAACATGTCGGAATTTATGTATTTTACAAAAAACAACCTTAAATCTTACCTGAAATCTCCCCCAAACCCCAAACCCCATCCCCCAATCAACCG
Organism: Capsicum annuum; assembly: GCF_002878395.1. Lineage (NCBI taxonomy): Eukaryota > Viridiplantae > Streptophyta > Magnoliopsida > Solanales > Solanaceae > Capsicum > Capsicum annuum. Next base: position 238,247,918 of record NC_061113.1, read on the forward strand.
TCATGATTGATTGTGTGTCAATGAATTCACAAACTTCTTACTACTATTATATTTAGGTGCTATAATAATTAATATTTTGAAGAAATTGACATTTTTGCTACAGGAAAAATTGTGAAGATGGAAGATAGAACAATTGTAGGGTAAAAATCACCATCTAAGATTAGTTCAAGTGGAGCACAAATTGAAAGTTGAATTTAAATTCATTCAAATAACTTCCTACATACGCTTTGAAAAAGGTGAAGTTATGTGTATTGATGGTACTAAACGTCGTCTTTGTCTTATACGTGGTAAGATGCACAAGAAAGTTTGGATCGATGCTGATGATATCATTCTTGTTGGAAGAAAAGAAGAAAGAGAAAGAAAAAAAAGGTATGTATACGTATGAAATTTGATATTGTCGAGAATTTTTATGTCACACCATATACATATGTAGAAATTTTTTGTTACTTCATCACATATACATAACATTATTATATACATGGCCCATATACATAACATTATTATCATCTAAGCAACTGCTCGTATTATCTATCTGTTAGTTATGGGGTTTGTCGAGGCCCTTTGCTAATCATCGTTGACAAGTATTACTTGATAAGACTACTACTCTTGGACACCAATTAGGGTGGGCTCATCGCAATTTTTAACGAGAGAGACATGTTCAACCTTGATGTAGAGTTTGAATGAGTCATGTCAATTCATACTAAACTTGACCTTGAAAAGATAAGAACAAGAAAATTAATAGGAGTGTAGCGTTGCACCAAGCTGAAATAATAATAAAATAACGATACAACAAAATTTGTAAAAGAAAATCTCCAATCACGCCAATTATCTACTGCTCCCCTAATGTTACTCATATTTTTGGACTTATGAAATCTAAATTCATGTCAACTTCATAAGAAGGTACATCTCATATTTACAAAATATATATTACTTCTTTTTTGTTGTTACTCATTGAAAGGAAAAGGGACAATAATGAGGTACATCTTAGAAGTTACATCTGAGATTTACAAAATATGTATTACTGTTTTTTGGTGTACCTATTCATTGAAGGAAAAGGGACAATTATGAGACTATAGTATAAGTAAAGGAAAAAGCCATTGTTTTCACCCCAAACTATAGTCAAAAAGTCGAATTCATACGCAAATTATATAAGTGATCTATTACACACCTTAATTATAAAAAAGTGATACTTTTTACACCCTATCAGACATTACACCACTTGCATGAGGTGTGGTGTTTTACACGCGTTGCCACGTCAGTACCACGTCAGCATAATCCCAAAAAAATAAGGAAAAAGGCATCGTTTTCACCCCAAACTATAGTCGAAAAGTCGAATCCACACCAAAACTATATAAGTGATCTATTACACACCTTAACTATACAAAAATGATACTTTTTACACCCTGTCAGGCATTACACCACTTGTGTGGTGTTTTACACGCGCTGCCACGTCAGCACCACATCAGCATAATCCAAAAAAATAATAAATTTATTATTATCATAATTTTTTTTTTATTTTTTTTCCTTCTTCTTCAATGTCTAAAACCTCCATTATTGTCAATGTCCAAAACCTCCATTACCTCTATTACACCATATTCACCACCATAAACTTTATCCCACCAACAAAATTACCATAACAATTAATTTCTTCTAACATTGTTCTTCATCCGTAACCCATCGTCTTTTCTTAAAAAAAAAAAAAAATTCTCAGTTATAATGGCCATTATTGTTTCAAAAAATGGTCACTCGACTATTGGCCTCTATGTTTTAAATGGTAATGACCAACACATTTTCATACTTTTTCTATTTGTTTTTCAGCTATAATTTTAAAAAAAAAAAAACTAATATGGTAGCAAGTTACATTTTTGGATGGATTAATAATTAACAGACAGAGAGGAGAAAGTCGACGATGAATCCGACTTTTCTGACGAGAATTCACAAAAAAAATCTTTGCTACAAAATTTTACATTTATTTTTTTTATAAAATTTGGTTTTGCCCATTTAAACATTAAATACAATTTGATTTTGTTCATTGTGAAATTGACATTGATTCGATGAAGGCGGAGGATGAATTGTGTTATTTGGGGATGGGGTTGGAATTTGGAGGTGGGATGATGAAGAAACTGTATTGGTTGGGGTGGGGGTGATGAAGAAGAAGATGGTTTAGGGTTGGGGTTGGAGTTTCGGGATGGGGGGTGATGAAGAAGATGATGGTTTGGGGGTGGGGATGGTGAAGAAGATGATTGTTTGGGGGTGGGGGTGGGGAGATGGATGTTGGGGTTGGGGGAGAAGTATTTTAATTTTTTTAATTTTTTTTGCATTAATTTTTAATTTAAACGCGCCAATTTTTATTTAAATAATTATGTATTTTCCACGTCAGATCTAGGGAGTAAAAAGTATCACTTTTTTATAGTTAAGGTGTGTAATAGGTCACTTATATAGTTTAGGTGTGGATTCGACTTTTCGACTATAGTTTGGGGTGGAAACGATGCCTTTTCCCTTAATATTTTTAGCCGTTTACTTTTGTTATTTAATAGGCTGGACACGCCTAAAATAAGTGTAACATACGCACCTTAGAATGGGGTCGCGGGGAGGTAATAATATCACTTTTATATAGTTAACGTGTGTAATAGATCACTTATATAGTTTAGGTGTGGCTTCGACTTTTCTTGTATAGTATGAGGTGAAAATGATGTCTTTTTGAGTCAATGTTGTCCTAATAAAATTAGTGGCTTAAAGCTAAATTTTGATTCGAGACCTTAAAAATATACATCTACATAATAAACAAAAAAAATTAATGTGATCTTTTTCTATTTTTTCATAATTATTATTTTTAGTATAATATTATATTTCACTTAATAATATTATTATTTATAACAGTAAGAATTGATTCAACTTAAAAAGACATAATCCTGTGTTCTCATACATCCTTGGATGCTATTGTAAAAATATAATTTATTTCAATAAATATTTGAGTAGTTTAATTTAAGTTTTAAAATACTTCTTTTGAATGATGATAGTTTTTAAAATTTATATATAGATTGTGAACCCTTTTTTTAAAATTATATTCAATATCATCAAAAGAAAAAATAAAATCATAAACTTCAATTAAAAAATTTTGAGGCCTCAGAACTTTGAGCACCTAAATCAAAAGTTTTACTAGCCTCACCTAAAGCTACCGTGATTATGTCTATTCTCCCTTTGATGCATGTAATGATAAATTGACGGAGAAGTTGGAATGAAATTCTGCAACATAGCGAGACAATGATGGGGAAAAAGTTATCAGCCATTTGATGTGGAATTACATCGAATTCAATAATTCCCTCGTTCAATCCTGCTAACTACTAATATGCTCTTGAGAAGTTCAAACAAGGAAATTCAAAAAGAAATGTTTTTTATGTCAAGAAAATTCAACTATTTATATATGCAAACCTCACTAAGACCCGCGACCCATCCATTTCCATTAATGGGATGGGATAGGCCGAGGAGTTTGTCCCGCTAACCCCAGACCCCTAAGGTCCCAGTCCCCCTTACCTGTTAAGGAATCTTTCCGTCCCATCCCGCTAAACAGCATTTTTTTTTTTAGCCAAGACGATTGCATTAAGGTAAATAAGGTGCTGGATGTTCTCAGCAAGAGTTAGCCCGGGTTAATTACAAAACAAAAACCAGACCTTATATCCGGGTTTAAATTATAATCATTAATCGATCTTGCAAAAAAAATTCCAGCCATGTCTGTCTACAATGGCTTCTGTGCACACATAGGCGGAACTTCAAAAAGGTTGCTCGTCATTGCAATTAGTTGCGATATGGAACATTGTATATTCACGAGGGACGGGAAAACAAAAAATCGAGTTATATATATGTTGTCAATTAAATACAAAAAATAATATTTAAACTATCATTTATCCAAAATAATATAGTTTACTCATAAGTCTCCTTAAAATTTGAATTTTCTACTTTTACAT
>NC_061113.1:238254882-238298613 GCF_002878395.1 Capsicum annuum
GAACTATAGGCTCTAATACCACTTATTGGGTTCGAAATCGAGAGTGCGCCATGTAGAAGTATAAAGTTTGCAAACCAAGACGGTGATAATCCAGAGGACAATAAAAATATACTAAAAGTATATATATTATTGATATATTTGGTCAAACGACCTACATATTAAAAAAAGTGTAAACAACATAAATCCCCTAGTTAATGAAATTAATTACACAAAATTCCTTCTTGTTTTCTCTCTCCCGATTTTTGCAAAGATACTATACATTCGACCTTTTATTATACATTGATCGAATGTATGATGAAACAGCTAATTCTAAATTTAAGGTAAGAGAAATCATAAATTATTTTACAGATCCTTAATTAAGGCAAAATGATCTTTTGGACCCTTGTACTAGGTCGGTTTTGTAAGTTGGACACTTCTACTTACATGTTTGTCATCTGAACCCTTGAACCCACTAAAAAGCAACGTTTTAAACACATTTTGGGAGAGTGTAACACACTCTCCCACGTCAGCTGCCATATAAGCTGCCACGTCATTTTCAAGTATTTCATGAAATTTCAAGTCATTTTTAAAATGCTACATGATAAATTAAATATTAAAATTAATTTAATTAAATAATTTTTTTTATAAATTTTAGAAAAATTTAAATAATCATGTTTTTATTTTTGCTCACAAATTAAATATCAAATTCATTTCAAATAATTAAAATTCTTCTCCAACTAATTTAAATTTTAACTATAAATTCATATATACAAACATAAATGAATTTTTGATTTTTAAATTTGAATATCTTTAACAAAAATAATTAAATAAATTATTTTTATAAATTGTAGAAATTCTAATTCACAAACACAATAAATTTTTTATTTAAATTAATTTAAACTTTTAACTATAAATTCTAATACACAAACACAATAAATTTAATTAAACATCAAATTTATTCTAAATAATTGAAATTTCTCTCCAATTAATTTAAAGTTTTAACTATAAATTCACATACACAAACATAATGAATTTTTAATTTTTATTTAAATATCTTTAACAATTTGTAAAAGTTACAAAATTAATCCAAAGCAAAATAAAAAATTTAAATTGAGAACAACAACAACAATATCTGCCACAGCAATGAACAACCAACAACAATATCAATGGTGATGGTGATGAACAACAACAACAATATCAACACAACAAAGAGACTTGACAAAAAAAAAAAAAAAAAAAAAAAAAAAGCAAAGACCCTCTTCAGGTATTGCTCAGAAATCTGGCATATATGATGATGAAGAAAAAGAAGACGAAGAGAGAGATATTGACATGGTGATGGTGATGGCTATAGCAGCCATGGCTGTGGGGGTGGGGGGACAAAGAGAGATGAAGAGAGCTGTAGGGGTGGGGAATGTTAATGGTGATGCCATGGATGGACGGGGGATGGGGTGAAGGGTGGGGTGGGGGTGGTTGGACTAAGGCAGGGGGTTGGACGGGGGTGAGAGGGTGGTTGGACGGTGGAGGAGGTGGGGGGAAGGTGGCTGAGGGGTGGGGTAGGGGCTAGACGGAAAGTGGGTTTGGGTAAATGAGCGTTTTTTATTTTTATTTTTAAAATTTATTATTTTTAAATTTTAAAAAATATTTTTTAATTAAAAATGATGGAGGGAAAAAAAGACTATTTTTTATTTTTTATTTTAATATTATTTTTAATTATTTTCATATAAAATTAATCAAAAATTGACCCTCACTCGCACCCCAGACGAGTGACTACACTCTCCTTGTCCTAGTCAGCCATTTAATGTCATATAGGCAAAGTCAACGGTCAAACGGTTTGAAATATTATTTTTTAGTGAGTTCAGGGGTCCAGATGACAAACATGTAAGTAGAAGTGTCCAACTTATAAAACCGACCTAGTACAAGGGTCCAGAAGATCATTTTGCTCTTAATTAGCGGCAATAATTAGCAAACATTAACTCGTTTATGGATAAAACTAGTAATTGATGTTTGAATTTCAAAAAAAAAAATTAAACATCAATTTTTTTTAATTTTTTTTTAGAAATCATGATCTGGAAAGCCAAAAACAATCAATTTCTTCTACATACGTTCTTCAATACTACTAAAATCAATATGAATATTATTGTGAGATTCTGAAATTTGGGAGTCAGAAATTAGTGATCAGTTATGCAAAAGTGACGCAATAATTGTTTTGAAAAATATAACTTTATTGAAATTGGTTGCTTCGATCGCCATGGAATTGGATATCGACGAAGTACGTAAAAAAATTAAATTTAAATATGTGGTTGAAGGAAATTCTTCTCTAATTGTCATAAGGAACGACAATGGAGTGAGGGTTTACGTTGAGTTGAAGAAACAATTTTCTAAATTGATTAATTTTTCGCTTTGTATTTCCACTTTCGACAAATCCAATAAGGAAATACAGTTTGATAAAGAAACAGGTGTGGTATTGTATATCGATTTTATTTGCTGATCTTATAATCTATGGTAATATGGTTTTAGAGGTTTTGAAGAAGTTTATGTTCTAAAGTTGGGTTCTGTGTTGTTGAAGCTCATAAAGGTACGAATGTATAATGTATTATTATACATTCATGCCAATGTATAATGAAACTGTGTCAGTCCAAAAAATGTATGGTAATATGATTTTAGACATTCTGAAGTAGTTTGTGTTTTATAGTTGAGTTGTGTGTAGTTGAGTAATTAAATTATGAATGTATAATATTTGATTATACATTCGGATAAATGTATAATGAAAACTGGGGCAGTACCAGGAATTGCATTTTGTCTCTCTATATATATTTTTTAAATACTTTTGTTTAATACATTGACTCAGTATAAAAAAATTAAAGTTGTGTACTGAATTGTCGTAACAAAGACTGCAAGTGGATCTTGAAGATATCTTCTATGAATGAATCGAAAATATGCCTAGCAATATGGCTAATGAGCTACAGATCTAGGCCTTCTGGTAACATGGTCTCTATATGGTCAAGCTAATTGCCACAGACTAATTTTGCTCTTTCACCAGTTGCATCATCTACTATCCATCTAGAACTTGTTGATAATGGTAAACAATGAGAAAAAATTGCAAAATAGCAAAGAAAAATAAATATTGTGGCTAATTTCACTATGTTTTTATCCGAAGAGTATCAAAAAACATAAGCCGAGGGTCTATCAGAAATAGCGATTATACTTATGAAATAAAGTTGGTTATGTTGAACGAAAAGAATTGATTGATCTCGTATATTTATAGCAGTAATTAATATTGATGTGATTGGAAAAAATAAAATTTATCTCAAAAAACTAATATTTATCTGATCTATTGAGGAGAATTTTGTTCGAATTATAAGTGGTAATAGCTTAAAAGAATTTGTATCCTATCAGGTTATGTAAAAGACTATACTTACTTTATCACAATAAGTAAAACTAGTTGAAATAAAATGTAGGTAATTTACTATAACATGAAAAGTTTGAAGTATGTTTTGGGTCAAATTTACACCATCTTTTAATTTGTATCCAATCAGGTCACTTAAAAGATAAATTATCCACAATTTTCCATAATATGTAAAGTTGGTTGAAAAATAAAATAAATGGAACCTGTTAATTTGTAGTATGGCTGGGTTCACAAGATACACGTTCTCTTTTGGAGTCCTAGTTAACAGATAGTAGATTGGTATGGAATAGTAATAGATAAGACTACAATCTATATTTGTATATCATGTAGATCGCTTTAAATTGCGACCTATTATTTACTTAATCGGCTTCAAGTTAAGTGATATTTTTACTTCTCGAGAGTCAATTAAACAGATAAGATCAACTCAATATTACTAAAATCATATATTCAAAAATTATGTAAAAAATATAATAAGTTGCAACTCTATTCATGTCAATATAACAGCATACTCAATGCAATTCTACATAGGAGCTCCTATCTAAAAAATCTCTTGAACTCTACTAAACATTGGCTGACACAAACTTGAACCATTGAGTTTGAGAATTATCAATACTTTTTTCATCTAAGCCAACACATTTCCTAACCAAAACTTTAGATGAAGAATAATAAGTATCATAATCCAAACACAACTCCTTCCCATTCTCATCAATATTGAAAGTTGATAATTTGAAGCAAGTTTTCATGTATTTTGCTCATTGCAATCTAAAAATAACAATTAAACCTGTATGTGGTAACTTATACATCTAAAAATTTAAATCAGGACCATAATTAAATAACAGATACAAACGTATGGTGGTTATTTATACATGTAATAATTTATATCAGACCCTAAATAAACAACAATTACACATATATGAGGGTAACTTACAGATCTCAAAATTAATATTAGACCTAACTAAGCAACAGATATACATGTATGAGGGTAGCTTACATATTTAAAAAGTAAACTGTTGTAATGTATAATGTCACCTTGTACAAAATTAATACTTTATAACTGTTTGTTTTTTCATAACTGCCAATGTATAACCTATAGAAATATATTTCAGAATACCTACATTATACATTGGTGGGATGAAATAGCTAATGTATAATATCTTATTATACATATGTCAACTTACAAATAAACTCATAATCAATATCTTCGGAAGACGTGGTCGACCGGAATCATAAAAGTTCTTCTTACTTGCCGCTTTAGAACCTGACTTCTTCGATCTAGAACTAGCCGCTTCCTTCAATTTCTGCATTTTTTCCGGTTCATTTCAATGCTTTGAACGATTCTTTGTGAAATTGGGTTCTTCGCAATCAAATGTACTAGGAACAAACCCAACGAAAATATCTTGTTTTTGAGAATCTAACTGATTAAGTCCTAAACTAAAGTTAGGACGAGAATCCATTACCAATTTTACACTATATCGATTAATCAAAAGCAAGTACAAACTAAGAAAATAAAAAATCTAACTTGCAGTATATGAAGAAAACAAAAAAATCAAACTACAAAAGTTGAATATACTTGCAAAATGCAGTAATTTCATAGAAACGAACATGCATTCAGAGAATAAAAAAACAAATCCTAAATTGGTAAAGTTGAAAAAAAAAAGTAAATCAATAAAATCAATTAAAGCTTCATAACTTACAAATGATAACCTCCAAGTAGATTACTTGAATTTTGCCGTGAAAAAAAGGGTTTTTAAATGTGGAGAAAATATCGGGTGTAATGGGAGCAGATGGGGAGCAAAATACGGAAGAAAATATAGTGTTTTAGATGTATAAAGTTTATGAGAGAGAAAGCAACAAAAAAGGAGATTTATGTAATTAGTTTGGGATTTGTGTAAATACTTTACCAAATTGGTATTTAATGTAATAAGGTAACTTTAGTTTGTGTATATATGTAAATTTTAGTTAAAAAAAGCTAATATTGAAAAACTTAAAACCTATTGGAGAAAATCTCCCTCTAAACAAAACTCTTTAATGACTACATTGTGGATACTATTGTGTTTTGATATGGGAAGGGGGTCTTCTATTTATAGGGTTCCAAAACTTTTCCTCCATGAAAGAGGTTTGACAAATATGGAAAAATTTTATATTTTCTTTTCAGGAAAACTAAAAGTAATTATGGTATTACTTTTATTTCCCTTCTAAGAAAAAGTAAAACTTAATTTTGGTAAGAAAATCTGGACAAAAACCCTAACAGAAATTATACTATGTCTCTAAAAGTATTTGATCTTGAATTTTGATTTTCTAAAGTATTTGATTTTGATTTTTTTTATTTTTTGCTTAGATTAAAAAAATTAAAAAATGACCTTAAATTGAAAACAATTGCTAGAAAAATATATGCTTCCCATCAGGCAGAAGTTTTAATGTTTGCCTATAACATAGAACTTATGGTCAATTGAACTTGTTCGCTGTCTTAAAATATCTTGAATATCTGTCTTATTGACAAAAGTTAGAACTCAACTGATAGACAACATCGTTCTAATTTTTGGTCATACGACAAAACTTTGGTCAACTGAACATATTCATAATCTTAAAATATTCTGAACGTCTTGCTTATGAGCAAAATTTGTTAAATAGGGAAAAAGGATCTTGACTATTCTTTGTAAAGATCATTTTTCCAAGGAAGAATTACTAGATGTGGATAAAAAGACTATAATTATTTGTCATGGTCAATATTTAAAATAATTGATATATATCATTACTTTTTTCTTTAACTGTTTTTTAATATGGGTCCTCATATACAAATAAAAATAGTGTATATACCGTTTCTAATTAAAAGAAACAATTTTTCGCTTACCTAATTGGCTTGGTTTTTTATCTCGCCTAAAAGTAGTACATGATTACTTTTTCTTTAGGTATTATTGTATTTTCTAATTTCTTCTTCATCAATTTATCTTTAATTTTCATCCAACCTCTCTATATTTATAGTGTTGATTAGGGTTTCATGTAATTATTGTGCTTGATTCTAATAGCTACCAAAATTTAGTTTAAAGGTATTATTTTTCATTTGTATTTTATATATACATATGAATGTATTGGATGTATGTTTTTTAATGTATATATGTTTGCTTTTATATAGCTATATATGAAGAGGCGGATTCAGGATCCGAACTCACTAAGTGCCAAGTAAACTTATCGATAAATCAATCGGATTATTCATTTTTTCATTCTATAGGATAATTAACAAATCAATCACTAATAAAAGAACAGTAATAAAAGAGAAAATGGTCTATTACCTCCCCAACCTTTAGTCGAAATCCCAATTACACACTCAACCTTTACGGGAGACCTAGTACCCCTTAAACTTTTTTTTATTAAATTTATTATCCCTCCCCCCCCTCCCCCCCCCAATTGTTGACCTGTCAATGGACGTAAATACACCGCCCATGGACGAGTCAGTTGACTCCTTTTCACTTTAAATTCTTTATTTTCTAATTGTCATATCATTATTTTTAATAATATAATAAATATTATATTATATATTATTCAATTCCTTATTCTCTTTCTAATTCAGACTTTCTAATTTCCAATTATTAAAAAGTGTGTCCCCAACGGTCCAAACTCATCTTCTTATTCGAGATTTCTTCTCCTCCATTTTTTTTTTATTTCTGTCAAAAGATCTTCTTAGCTTAGTTTGTAATCCCAATTTCTTGTTGAACTCTTGAAGTTGTGATTTATAATCGTATCCAACTTTAATTTGGGGTTTACAATTTGTTGATTGATTTTATCGAAATTCCTCATATGGCAAATGCGGAATTGAATAAGCTTTGTATGGATAAATCAGACCCAATGCTCAATGCCATAGTGAGATGCAAACAGGGAATTTTGTTGAACTTGCAAACTTCATGATCAAAATCAAATCCGGGAAGAAGATTTTGGTCTTTTCCCTACTATGGTGTATGTATTTATTTTCATCATATTTTGCTATACTTTAGATTTATTTGTTGGTAATGTATTGATTTGTAAATTTTTTTTATAAGATTAAAAGTGTCATTTTTTCTATGGAGGGACAAAAAAAAGTCGATTCAAGATCAAATTTTATCCTTCCAAGATTTGGAACAAGAATTGTGGCTTAAACAGGTTCGAATTGACAAGTTGACTTCGGAAAAGAGGCTCAATGGAAGATGAAAATGGTGAAGGTTCGTTAGAAAGACACTTTTTTGTATTTTGATTTATGTTGTTACCATTTTCATCGGCAATAAATCTGTTTAAAGTAGTTAATGGATTGTTTATGTTTGAGTTTGTATGTGTTTCTACCTATATAGACATATCGGATTATTGTGTGCTATGGTATGTTAGTTAAGTGTTCGATTATGTCTTGTGTAATTCAATGTATCTTCTTTAAATTGTTTACTTTTAACATGCTGTAATTACAATATTGTGTCAACGCAACTATATAATCAACAACCCCCACCATTTTGTAAAAACACCTTCTCTGACAACACAACTTTAAAACAACACAACTTTACAACAACACCATAACACAACTTTACAACAACACCAAAATACCATCATTTGAACACAACAAAATATGATCATTCATTACAACTTCAATGCCTAACATAAGGCAAAATTTCATCAATATACTATTTTCAGCAACTAAGAAAAGACAACAGTCATAATGCTAACATAAGGCAACATTCATTAAGATACAAAATCAAAAATAGCAACTCGTAAGTAGTTCACCATCATCATTCTCAAATGCAAATTAATATCAACTGGTCTAACTTAAAACAATGCTTAAAATAATCAACATCACTATAATTTTCAGGATATCTTTGACTTTGAAGAAGTGCTATTTTGACTTGGATTATTTGAACTGCTTCCCACATTCTTCTTTCTTTTCTTCTCTTTAATCTCTTGTAGTTTTTTTGTTGATATTGCTGCTTTTCCATTCCATTTCAGCTTACTGGTAGTACTTGATGTATAACCAATGTTACCAGTTATATCAGCTGATCTTGTCACCTTTGCTTGACCAGTAGAGCAGATCTTACTGCTAGGCATGCCAGGCTGCAATGAAGGATAAAAATTATTCATTTTATCATACATTAAAGACTCATAATGTACACAAGATATAACAAAGTAAGATACTTACATTTAGGACTTTGAATCCATTTTCAGCTTGGAACACACCCATTTCCATTACTTTTGACCTTTTCAATGAAGCTATTTTTTCCCTATCACTACCCCTTCCTCTTTTAGTAGTACCAGCCATTAAAGATGATGCACAATAATCAGAAGGTGAAGAATAGAATGCTGAGAAAATAGTAGGTGCAGAGGTGTTTTAGGTAGAGGAGGTGCACTAGGTGCTACTGGTATTGTCTTTTTTGGTCTTCCTCTTCTTTTTTTTTCTTGTTGATATGCACTAATGATTTCTAATGGAGTTTTCTATACATATAAGAAGAAGAGAGTTATATAAAAGTTATTGAGCTAATTAGTACAAGTGTAATATTACCTTAGGTCTGCCTTTTCCCCTGCCTGAACCAACACTGCCTTGAGGAGGTGCATTTTTTGTTTCTGGTAGAGTTTTCTACATATAAAAATAATGTTAAGAAATTTGAAAAGTAAGAAAAGTAATATACTAAATTAAGTGTTAAACTTACCTTTGGTCTACCTCTTCCCCTGCTTGAACCAGTAAGTGTTGCTGATGGTGTAGCACTTGGTTCTGCTGATTGTCCTCTTAGAAGGCACCCTCTTTTGTGGTGGCCTCTAACATGACACAAACTATATGTCATTGCTAGTCCAGTTCTAGGCCATTTTCCAGATTTCTTTGTTTCTCTAGCTTCCTTCTTCCTAGACTTAGATGGCTTGCCAGGCAAGGTACTAATTTCAGGTAGTGCAACAGTAATGTTTGATGAAACAGGCCACATTTCCATGTTTGTTAATGGTTCAAGCACATTGGCATAAGTCCTCAAGTATGTTTCCTTACTGTAGCAGTTGTCAATATAGTCATACAAGGGGTGTTTCTTAAACAACAGTGCAGCCACAACATGTGCACATGGTATGCCCTTTAACTACCACAACCTACAACTACAAGTCCTCTTGACAATATCCACTGTGTGTTGACAAAGCCCTTCTTTCACTTCAAAACCAGCCACTTCATTAAACTCAATGGTAATATCTATAGACCTGTTGATGTTCTCCTTTAAAATCTTCAAACGCATTGGAGAGTAATTACTACACCAAGTATTTGGAAACTCCCTTAGAGTGTCTATTTTTGTCATCATCTTCACTCTTATTTCTTCAAGCATGGTAATGATGGTATTGTGCCTAGTTACCAAGATCCATGCATTAAAACACTCACTCATGTTGTTATCCACTGAATCACACTTTACTTTAGTGTTGAAGTAAAGCTTGTAGCAGTAATTAATGTTGTAGTACATTAACTCTTCCATCATTTTTTCAGGACCAAGCAACTTTATCTTTTCTATGTTCTTCCTCAATTGAGACTAAAATATACTTTTTACTATCTTCCAAAACTGTTGTCTTCTTTGAAGACCTCTTCAGTCCTTAGCCCAATTAGCTAAGATGTGCCTTGCACATCTTCTATGTTCAGATTGAGGTAACACCTCCTCAATTGCTGCAAACAGTTCCTTCAGTACATATACATAACAAAAAAATGGTAAAGTTAGGTCATCATTACATATACTAATTTAAAGTAAAAATAAATGAGGTTAAACATAATATAGTTTACATACCTTCTGCATATCTGTAATCAGGGTGAGACCTTTACCTTCTCCAAGTATTAGGTCATTCCTTATGCACCTAACAAACCATGTCCAGGTGTTTGTGTTCTCTTTTTCAACTACTGCCCAAGCAAGTGGCAGCATCTGGTTGTTTCCATCCTTGGCCACAGTAACTAACAATTGGCCTTTACAAATACCTTTAAGAAAATAACCATCTAAATCTATGCACTTCCTATAATGTACCCATTTCTTTTTAAATGCATCAAAGTAGATGTAAAAAGTCTGGAATTTTGGCTTACCTGCTTCATCAGCCTCACCAAGTTTAACAACATAACTGGTCCCTGGGTTAGTCCTCAACAGTTCATCTTTGTAGTCAAGGATTCTTCCAAATTCTATAACATGACACCCATTATCTCTTTCAACACTTTAGCCCTTGCTCTTCTCACAGTGGTCTTACCAATATAAAGTTTGAAATTTTTTCTAATCAACTCTTGCAACTTGAATACCCTTATGTTTGGTTGCTCAACTACTCTTTCTCTAAAGGTTTTAGCTAAGAACTTTGCATTGCATAAGTAATTTCTAGTTGTCTTGCTGCAAGTATGCTTTGGAATGTAAGTTTTTATCATGAAATCATTTGTTGTCTTGTCAAGACCTGCATATAAAAGTCATGGAGAACCATCCTTGCACCCAACTCTAACCTTTTTTGGCTCATTTACCTACTTCTCCACAGGAACCCTTTTTCTTACTGCATATTTAGTCATTGCTCTTCTAAATTCACTCACATCTTTAAACACCATACCTAACTACCAAACAACTTCCTTTGCAGTTGGGTTATGAATGATTTTTTGATTTGTTGTCCTCCTCTTTTTTTGACAACTTCACAGTTCTTGCTCTACCAGAATCAACCACTTCATGTTCATCATCACCACAACAATCATCTTCATCTAATACAAAACAATCCTCATCAGAACTTGCAAAGTAAGGCTCATCACCCCCAAAACTTTCTTCATGACTTACTCTACCTGTTTTAGTTTTATCAAAACATAGATCTGGTCCTGCTTCACCTATTGGTACCTCTGCATTGTCAGCTGGTACTCTCTCACTTCTTTTCCTCCTTTAAAACTTCCTCTTTTCAGCTCTCAACTCCCTAACCTCCTTATGTACATCACTATCATACTTTTTTTCATCATCATCTCCAACTAATTCTCCTTCTGACTCAACATTATCCTCAGTAGAATAATCAGAACCCTCTACTTCTTCTTTTAAAATATTAAATCCAGTAGGACCAACATCTATATCATCTACTGCAGTAGCACTAGGTACAATAGCACTTGATGCAGAAGCCCTTAGTGCAGCAACACTTGATGTAGTGAAAAGAGGTGTGGTATTAAAAGGAGATGTGGTTGGAAAAAAATAAGAAGCAGGGTCCTCCACATTTAAATGGTCCTTACCTACCCTAAGTTAGGCCTAACATAAAAAGATGCACCAGATTCCTCCAAATCCCCATGATAAATATTTTCTAATTCTAATAAAGGTTTTTTTGGTGGGGGGGAGGGGGCAAAACAATTGGCTCATCAACTAAATGGTTAACAAATACCTCCACTTCATCCCCATATTCCAAGGAACACATCATGTCAAAAATATCCATATCATTATCGACATCTACCAAAATGCCATTGTTAGGTACTTTAATACTAAAGGTGCAACTAGTGTTATATCTCAATTTTCTAATATAGTCTTTTAACTCAAAATATTATATCTTAGCTACATCAACATCCAAAAATTCTATAACTAACCCCCTATAAACTGGTTTCCCATTACTTAAATCTAAGACCCCACCATGGTACCATTGTAACGCCTTGAAAGCTCATCCTGGAGCATCACACAGTGCTTAAGGCTATAAGTAGCCCCAAGCAAACTCATTTTAGCCTGCTACTAAGTCTAAATACTCACTCCAAGATAATTAGAGCAAAATTATGAAACATGTCATGTCATCTCTAACTAAAATACGAATGAATACTATAAAAGTAACAAAACATTGCAAATCTAAACGTACTGATAATCTAGTCTGACAAAGCCTCTACTACTCAAGAAGACTGGAGAACCATTAGAACAGATCCCCACCTGACTCATACTCAAATGAAAGGAAATAAATCCACTACTATAAGTAATGAAATATCTGAAATTAGGTCCTCGACCCATGAGGACTCACCGCTGTGGAGATGTAGATAAAGGTATTTGGGATCACTGACGCTGCTGGGACCGAGCACCTGAACCTAAATTATGAGACAATGTAGCACACAAACGTATATGTGGATCAACACTTTGGAAATGTACTGAGTATATGGGGGTGTATGTAATTAAATAATCAACATCATGACTCTTTATAGAAAACATGCATGCATTTTTAGATGACCCACATAGCTTGAATAAAACTCTCATAAATTATAAATAAGGAAGCAAGTAATATAAATCACGTGAGTCATTACACTTTAATCTAAATTTGTATTCTTTCTTTGTTCTCAAAACTTGTACACTAAATGAGATCTTAAAAGCATCAACTTTTAGGAAATACACTTTAATCTTATGAGAACAAGGAACTTCTTTGGGACTTAAAATTTATGACACTTGAGAACCTTAGAAATCTTAGGATCATGGCTTTTGAAATACATATACTTTCAAACTCATGCTTTTACCATAAGGAGAGTAAAACTTCTTTAAGACTTAAGAACTTAGGACTTTAGGAACTTTAAGATTGGGATTCTGGGAACTTGGGAGTTTCTTCTAACATACATAAATCATGTGAGCTACATAGAGTCCAACGTCTTGCCCACGTTGGGGAGAGCTGTTCTATCCTGCCAATGGAATAGAACCTTAACGTTTAGTAATCACTAGCTTAACCCACTTGGGGTAAATCAAATCCTACGGTGGCTCGTAGTTCTGGGGCATGAGACCTTGGAATCAAGCCCAACTCGGTGCTAAATACTACTCCCATACTTGAGCTCAAACTTTTAGAAAAATCCACCTTAAATAATACAAAAGAGTATAATGAAAGCCAACTAAGCTTTCCTTTAACTTAAATCAAAATGGTATGGATTCCTTTCTTAGCTTAGGATCGAAATCAACTCTTTCCTTGAAACTTTGTTTGACTATCATCAATAAGCTTTAAAACTTTAACAGCATGGAGATATCAATACAGTTCTTGAAACACTTTAGAACATATCAAAATTTATTCTTGGACATTAAAGCATGTATGCATACTCAAGTAATCTCAACTTTCAAAATGGGTGGTAAATCATGACTTCAACCTTAGAAACATTCAAAACATCAATCATGGTAGGAATATACAATTCATAACATTAATTCTCAATTCAAAACATAAAATAGGTGAAATATCATACAATTCAATACTTGAACAATTTACGATCTCATAAACTTGAAAATATGAAATTCTTTAAGAAAAAACAAAACTTTGGGCACAAGAACTAAAGGGGTGTTCTTTTTCAAACTCCACATACCTTGAATTAGAAGCTTTGGATGAACTCTAGCTTTTGGGACTCTATTCGTACTCTTGAATGAGGATTCTTGAAGCCTTTGACTTGGAAACCTTGAATCTTGACTCAATTTAGAAAATCTATGATGAACCCTTGAGATTCTTGGAAGAGGATTTGGATGCCTAGGGTTTTTGGTTGAGGGAAATATTGAGAAAAATCTCATATGATGCTTGTAGTGACCTTAATTCTGATGTTTGTACGGTTTAAGAGGCTTGAAAAAAAGTTCAAAGTGCCCTTTTTAACTTCTGTACGAAGCTGAAAAATTAAACTGAAAACTCGACTTTATGGGCCACCGCAACGCGCCACTATCGCGGTGGCTCACTGGAAATTGACAAATGAGAATCTGGGAGTCGCCGCAATGTGGAGCCATCGCGTTGTCCCACTAGTTGGGACCTGGAACTTCAGCACAATGCGTCACAATCGTGCTAGGCCACTGGAAATTGACTATTGGGAAATTGGAGTCCTCCATGACGCGCCACTATCTTGGAGTTCCACTGGAATTTGACAATTGTTAAATAGACCCTCTCCGTGACGCGCCAAACACTAAATGATGGTGTTTTACAACTAGAAATTAAATTAGCCATAACTTCTTACCCGGTTATCGGATTTGGGCGGATCTTATATCGTTGGAAAGCTAATTAAGTTTTTCACGTGATAAAAAGTCAAAATTAGAGAAACTCTACATGGTTTAAACATTACTTACTTAGGAAGTCATTTCTTAACCTTCTAGAGACAAAATTAGACTTAAGAAAAAGTTTGGGGTATTACAACTATCTTAGAATAATCAAAGTAAAATCATTCATGTCTTACCTGATGACAATAAAGAATCAAATAAGACATAGTAGCATAGCAGAAACAGTATGGAAAAAGAAAAAAAATATTTCACGAACATGCTACAAAATTGAACACCAAAATAACAAGATATTAACATGCATATGCTATTAAACACAATTGATTTTTAAATTTTTCATGTTAACAACAAATCAGAGAAAAGCTCTAATTTCTAATGAACCGACTTAAACAATCAACAAAAATCTTAATTTGATGTAATTAGGAACGTAATATGTTGTTAATCAAACACTTAGACAACATAATAGCAAAAATCACAACTCAATGTCACTCAATTAATTTCTAATTTTGGGGGTTAGCATAAAACCCTAATTAATTTTAAATCAGTTTAGAGAAAAAAAATCACTCAAAATAACAAGATATTAACACGCAAATGCTATTAAACACAATTGATTTTTTAATTTTTTATATTAATAACAAATCGAAGAAAAACCCTAATTTCTAATAAACCAACTTAAATAATCAACAAAAATCCGAATTTGATGTACTTATGAACGTAATATGCTGTTAATCGAACACTTAGACAACTTAATAACAAAAAGCACCAGTTAATTTTCACTCAAATTTGAAGATTAGAAAAAAATTCTAATTCATTTTTTTTCAATTTAGGGAAAAACACACACATTATAACAGCAACACGATGATTGTTTGAAAATTCACAACTAAAAGTTTAAATTACAACAACAATCTCCAAAAAAAAAAGATGAAATTGCAGTGTTAAGATAAAAGAGAGAGAAGAGAGGAAGATGAAAAGTTCTTTTGAAAATAAAAGGATGAAAGAGAATGGAGATGAGATATTTTGTAAAGAAAAATGAGAATATCGACGTGGGCCCAGGCGCGTGAAATGCACGGATATGTTATTACTTGGTTTATGTTGACATGTCAGCAATTGAGGGGTAATAAATTCAGTACAAAAAAGTTTAGGGGGGTAATAGGTCTTCCGTAAAGGTTGAGTGTGTAGTTGAGAATTCAACTAAAGGTTGGGGGTAATAGACTTTCTCGTAAAAAAATGACCAAACTTAAACTTTTAATAATATTACTAATATCATTATATTCATAATTCATTACAATTGCCCACGATGAGTTTTCATATTCTGAAAACGATCAACGATGACATCATTACTTACATTTGCAAATACATCACGCTCCATGTAACATACTAAACAGTAAACAATCAGTTAAAAATTAATCATCAATACTATTTCGCACTTCATTTTTTATGTGTTTCGTGGAAGAGAATGCTCTCTCAACAGTTGTTGTAGCAACAGTTAAAATCAGAGTCAACTTCACAAGTAAATAAACAAGTGAATAAGTCTTCATAAGATTTGCCTCAACTAATGCCTTTGCCAAATCACGACTTCCTTGCAAGTTGGAGAACTTCAAATTACCACCTCGCATATGAATTATGAAAGTATCAAGTTGGTAACTCAAATCTCGAAGCTTTCCATCATCAAACTCATTTGGATAACACTTTGCTAAAGTTATGATTCTACCTTTGTCAAAGTTAGAGAAAGAATTGATAGGATTCAAGCTACCCATCCAAAGAAGCAAATCACTACTCACTATATCAAAACGCTCATTAAGCTCTTGAAGTTGGACATTAATGACAACACAAAAGATTTCAACATGCAAGTGGTGTGGATAGCAAAATTTAAACACTTACGCTTTGACTTTCTAGGAAAATAAGGCTCATCTAATTTGGGAATCAAGATATCATGTGAATCACAAAATAAAAAAACATCATTCAACAAAGATTCCTACCCATTCTCTCTCATATCTTGCAATATTTTCTTTGAGATGTTAAGAAACTCCACAGCATTAACAATATCTTGATTTATTTTTTTTGTAAAATCTTGGTCAACTCATTTGACATGGTCAACACTTTCTACATCAAGTGAAGCATAAAAACAAATTTGAATGTTCTAACCTTTGTTAAAAGATATTCCACTTGATTTCTATCACTTGAAGTAGAACCTTCAATTTCAATCACTCTAAGCACATGAGCAATAGATGAGAAAATAACAAGAAAGTTATCTAATATTTTGAAATGTGATCCCCAACGAGTATCACCCAGTCTTTGAAGCCCACGTTCTTGATGTAATCCTTGCCCGGTATAAGCTTCACCGGACTCAAGTAATTGCTTCAAATTTTTGGCTTGGTGATGACAAAGTAAATCTCTACGCTTAAAAGATCCTCCAACAACATTCAACACATTAGTAACATGATCAAAAAATTCTTCAACTTCCACATATTTTTCTAGCAATAGCTACAAGTGTTAGTTGCAATTGATGTGCAAAACAATGAATATAATATACCGAAGGACTATCTTTCATAATTAAAGTTTTGAGATTATTTATCTCTCCCTTCATATTACTAGCTCCATCATAACCTTATCCACGTATTTTGGATGGATTTAATGAGTGATCGGAAAGCAAAGAATAAATTTCTTTCTTCAATGAGCATGCCGATGTATCACTAAAATGGACAAGACCGATAAATCATTCACTACTTTACCCTTTTTATCAACATACCTCAAAATAAGAGTCATTTGTTCTTTGTGTGAGATGTCTTTGGATTCATCAACTAATATACCAAAATAACCTCCATTCAAGTCCCCAATTATAACTTTCAACGTTTCTTTTGACAAGCAATGACAATATCCTTTTGGATCATAAGAAAAGTCAAAGTATTATTTTGTGGATCTTTTTCTAATATCACTTTTCCCACATTCAGATGGTTGTCTCCATGCCACCATAAAAATTCTAAAAAGTAGCCTTGATTACTTGAAGATTCGACCTCGGAAAGACAATCCATAATAGAAAAGAAGTCTTGCCACATTAATTGAAGCTTCCAAACGCATTTGGCACTCACTTTTTGAATTTTCAGAATGTTTGTCAAGAACAGCTTGAATTGATTGATGATGATTTGACAAATCTAGCATCTTATTGTAATATTTGTGGTGTACACTATTAACTTTACCGACATGCAAACAAAATCTTTCAAGAGCCTTATTCCAACCCCTAAAACCTTTTGATACATAAAAATCACCCATAGTTTCATGAAAAAATTCATTGTTGAATAAATAACAATAAATACAATATACGGTATCTTTCTCCATACTATACTCCAACCAACTAGAATGTGTACCTTTGAACCAATTTGAAGCAAACTGATGCATTCTACCTCATATTTCACTTGAAGGATATGGTTTCAAAATAGGTTGACAAGGCCCTTTTTCAATATAATATTTGCTCACTTCATCTCGTATCTGAGGATCATAATCAGAAATTGGTTTTCTTTCTCCTGGATCGACTTTAAGTGAATCCAAATAGAGATCAGTTATAAGACAAGAACGATTGGCATTGGCATTACTAGAACTTGACTAAGAATAATTAACCTTCTTGAAAAAGTTCTCCATCTAAATTCACAAAAATAGAACACTTTCTCAATTCTAAACCAAGATAATTTGAATATATCAAAGCAAAGAAAACACAAAATGGTGAGGTCAATTAGCACACTAATCTTTGTCCTTCCCTACATTTTTATATTAAGCATTAAGTCTTTTTGGCCAAAATTTAGAATTGATATATGATATGTGCATGGATATATTACCAAACAACAACAACAACAACATCAAACCCTATGTATTCCCACACAGTGGGGTCTGGGAGGGGTAAAATGTACACAGTCCATACCATTACCTCCTGAGAGGTAGCAAGGTTGTTTCCGATAGACCCCCGGCTCAGGACAAAGAATAATAAGCAAATTCATAATACAACATGAAATGAAGTAAGTTGGCATAATATAGAAGAGACACCCACACAGTAATACCCTATACTAACAAACCAAAGGCACCCCCACCCACATACCCTCACCCCAAAGCTCTCCTAACTACTGACTATGGCCTACCCGTAGGCACTAACCTTCTAACCTTATCTGTGTCCTCCAAACCTTCCTATCTAGGGTCATATCCTCAGTAAGCTGTAACTGCTCCATGTCACATCTAATCACCTCCCTTCAAAATTTCTTCGGCTTACCCCTACCCCGCCTGAAACCATCTAAAGCCAGTCCTTCGCACCTACGAACTGGAGCATCCGTGCCCCTCCTCCTCACATACCCAAACAATCGCAATCGAACTTCCCGCATTTTGTCCTCCACCAAAGCCACTCCAACCTTCTCCCAGATAGTCTCATTCCTACCCCAGTCACTCCTAGT
This sequence comes from Capsicum annuum, assembly GCF_002878395.1. NCBI lineage: Eukaryota > Viridiplantae > Streptophyta > Magnoliopsida > Solanales > Solanaceae > Capsicum > Capsicum annuum. The sequence continues at coordinate 238,273,626 of NC_061113.1, forward strand.
AAACCCACACATCCAACATAATATCCACATTTTTGCCACCTTTAATTTTTGGATATGGGCGTTCTTCACTGGCCAATACTCCTCTCTATATATCATGGCCGGACGGACTGCCACTTTGTAAAATTTTCCTTTAAGTTTGAGAGGCACCTTCTTATCACACAACACTCCCGAGGCGAGCCTCCACTTCAACCAACCTGCCCTAATCCGGTGGGATATATCCTTATTAATCTCACCATTTTCCTAAATTATGGACCCGAGATACTTAAAACTATCCCTCCTACACACAACCTAGGAATCCAACCTAACTACCACCTTGTCCTTCTTCTTCAAGTCATTAAACTTGCATTCTATATACTCTGTCTTGCTCCTACTCAACCTGAACCCTTTAGACTCAAAGGTTTGTCTTCAAACCTCTAATTTTTTATTCACACCTCCCTGCGTCTCATCAATCAATACTACATCATCAGCAAAAAGCATGCACCAAGACACCTCTCTTTGAATACGCCGCATTAAAACATCCATCACCAAAGCAAACAAAAAAAGACTAAGAGTCAAACCCTAATGCAACCCTATCAAGACAGGAAAATGCTCGAAATCTCCTCCCGCCATTCTCACATGAGTCTTAACTCCTTCATATATGTCCTTAATCGATTTGATGTACGCCACTGGGACCCCACTCACCTCCAAGCATCTCCAAAGAACCTCCTTAGGGACTTTATCATAGGCTTTCTCTAAGTTTATAAATACCATGTGATGATCCTTCTTCCTTTTCCTATACTGCTCCACCAGTCTCTGCACCAGGTGAATTGCCTCCGTCGTCGAGCGACCGAGCATAAAGCCAAACTGGTTCTCCAAAATAGACACTATCTTTCTCAACCTCCGCTCGACCACTCTCTCCCAAATCTTCATAGTATGACTCAACAACTTAATACCTCTGTAGTTGTTGCAACTCTGTACGTCACCTTTGTTCTTATATAAAGAAATCATGGTGCTCTACCTCCAAGCCTCAGGCATTTTTGTAGTATTGAAAATGCTATTAAATAATTTGGTCAACCACCTTAAACCCACCCCGCCAGTAAACTTCCAAAAATCCACAAGAATCTCGTCTGGTCCCATCGCCTACCCCTTCTCATCCTACGAATAGCCTCACTAACCTCCTCCACCTTAAAACACCTACAATACCTGAAATTGTGACACCCCTCCTAGTGCTCCAGCTCCCCTAACATAATGTCTCTATCCCCCTCATCATTCAAGAGTCTATAAAAATATGACTACTATCTTCTCTTAATAGACTACTATCTTCTCTTAATAGAAGCGTCCTCCACCAGCATACTACCATCCTTCCCCTTAGTGCACTTCACTTGATCGAGGTCACGACCTTTTCTCTCCCTTGTCTTAGCAAGCCTATACAACCTTTTTCCCCTACCCTTCTTCCCCAGCCCCACATACAAGCTCTCAAAAGTTCCCGTCTTAGCAGCTGTAACTGCTAACTTAGCCTCTTTCCTAGCTAACTTGTACTCCTTCTTATTTTCCCGATTATCCTCTTCATCCTTACTCTCAACTAACTTAGCCTACGCCCCCTTCTTAGTCTCTACTTTCTTCTTTACTTCTTCATTCTACCACCAATCCCCCTTACGTTGACTAGCCCGACCCTTCGAGACCCTCAACACGTCTCTAGTCGTCTCCTTGATACACCTAGCTGTCCTATCCCACATACCATCCATGTCCCCCCTACAATCCCACACCCCCATCTCCGCCACCTTATTCCCTATCTCCAGCGCATTACCGGTGTCAAGCCCCCCTCCACTTTATTCTAGGACGACCCTCCCGCCCCTTCTCATCTTATCCTTCTTTAAGCCCAAATCCATCACCAGAAACCTGTGTTGGGTTGAGAGGTTCCCACTCGGACTGACCTTACAATTCTTACACAACACCCTATACCCCTTCCTAAGCAGCAGAAAGTCAATCTGCGTCTTAGCTATTGCATTTCAAAAGGTGACCAAGTGATCCTCCTTCTTTGGAAAGCTCGAATTCACTACCACCATCCCAAAGGCCCTCATAAAGTCCAACAGAGCAACTCCCTCTTCATTTCTTTCCCCAAAACCATAACCCCCATGCACATCACCATAGCCTTCAGATAATACCCCAATGAGACCATTGAAATCCCCTGCTACAACAATTTTCTCAAAGCTAGGAACGCCTCTTACCACTTCATCCAAAACCTTCCAAAACCGCTTCTTCTCCTCACCGTCCAAGCCCACCTGAGGCGCATAAACACTACACACGTTTATAGTAAACCCCTCAATGACCAACTTAATCGTTATCAACCTATCGTTGACCCTCTTAACCTTCACTACTTGCCCTCTAGGTTCTTCATCTACTAAGATGTCTACTCCATTTCTACACCTCTCATTTTCCGAGTACCAAAGCTTGTAACCATCCACATCCCTAGCCTTAGACCCTACTCACTTGGTCTCCTGAACACACACAATATTAATTCTCCACTTTCTAAGAATCTTCACAAGCTCTATGGACTTACCCTGAAGGGTCCCTATGTTCCAAGACCTCACTCCTACCCTATCTATACTTGTAACACGTCTACCTCCACCACCCCTCACTCCATACTCTAACCCCGGCCTAACACCATACTTTGCCCCCAGTCCCAAACCAGTCCCCCCTCTTTCCCTACCCCTACCCCCACCAGCTCTCCCCTCTTCCCCCACCCTAACAACCGTCCCCAGCCCCAACATGACCCTACCCTATCATCAATGCCCAAAGCCACTACTAAAAAAACACAAATAAAGATAGAAACAAATCTAACAGCAGGAACCAAACAATGATAGAAACAAAATTAAATTAGGATAGAAACAAAACTAACCGCAGGAAATATTCCCAACATTGATGCTATTATATATTTATATGTTTGCACTGTTAGAAGACATTGCAGTTCAACCATCAAATGCAGACTACAGTGATATTCACAGAAAGGTTTGGACAATCACTTCAAATGAAAAAAATTCAGAATTTAAGTAACTTTACAGAAAGTGTCCTCATGAGTATAATCTTATGAAACCAATCCTTAGTCTTCAAAGGTGAGACTTTTGCGATTTTGCCAGCGACGATGAAATTCGACCAGCGGCAGAAGGCGACAACAGTGAACTAGAGTTCAGAAGTCGAGAAATAAAGAGAGGTTGTGAAATCGTGCTTTGGAAATTGAGAGGAATAGCGATAAATTTTTTTTAATTTGGATGAGAGAGATTAAATTATTTTTTAACAACTAATAAAATTAAAAAAAAAGTCAAAAATAATAATTAATTGTATAATTAAGTCAACTATTATGCCTACAGCCTACTAAGTAACATGCATTACTTTAAAAAAAACTTGAAAAGTTATGCTGCCAACAAAGGTCGACCTTTGGGCCACTAAAAATGCGCCTCTACCACTTGCACTAGATATCACTTTGGTATTGTGAGTGACAGGTTTATTATTTGAATATATCAGTGTGTATATATATACCTATATAGAGAGAGAGTTTCCGTCAAAATTTGCAGGTAACGTGACATCCTCACGGGCCCTAATAGATCCGCCCCTATATATATGTATACAAGTTTGTTATGTGTTGGTACACATATATACGTATGTATATGTATTTGTTATGTGTTTGTTCATACACACACACATTTATGCATATACAAATATGTATGACTGTTTCTATATACATATTTTATTTTTTATATGTTGTGTATTACAAATTAGAATGGGTATCAACGCATTCATGATACTCAGGTTTATTTTGACACACAATCTTCAATATTTGAATTTTAATATTCAATAACAATGAGAGATGTTAGAGAGGATAAAAGAGGGGTAAAATTTACACGCACCCGGTGTATACACCAAACTAGTTTTCTTTATCACGATTAAGTAAATTATTTGTTAATTTATCATGGTTAAGTTAACATGAACTCTAAATTCAAACATGTGTCATACATGTATTGGCTTGGTGTATACATCGGGAGGGAGTGAATCACTCCCTTTTCCTTTTTTAATCTCTAAATGTAACTGAAATAGAAACAAAATCTATTAGTCAATATTTATATCTTAGGATCTTAAATTCATTTAATCACTAACTGAAATTCATAAAATGAAATTATTGAAAGGGTAAAATTCAGAAATAGCATACTTATCCCCTTAATTATGAGTTTCATAGCAATAGTTTCATAATTACATAATATAGCAAGTTGTATTTTGTATTTTTGCAAACTGTTGCTACAAAAATACAAATATATATGATTTTTACTGTCCTTATGATCGATATGTATTTTGTATTTTTGCAAATTGTTGCTACAAAAATACAAATACATATGCTACAAAATGTAATTTGATAAAAGTGTTGTTATTTTTTTATAATTTAATATTTAACTATACGTAAAGTTTTGCCTTTTTATAAGACTTCTTTTACGGTGGGACAAAAATCAAGAACAGCCCATTTTACTCGGCCTCGTTCTCGAAAAGCCCAACCATTTGTATTGGACTAAGCCCAACCCGAGTCCAAAATCATCACCTCTTCTACTCCAATCAAAAACCCTATCAAAACCCCCAGTGTACATTGTTGCAGGAAGCACACATCTCTTAACCATGGCCATTGCCACTGGTTTCGCATTCTCATATCGTCCGCATTTTCCCCTATCTTACCACATGCGAAAGGTGCCTCCTTTGTTCTTGCAATTACGCGTGAAGACATACACACATCCATATTTATTCCTACTTTTTTTTTTACAGGTATTTATTAGCTGTGCCGCAGCAATGGAAGCCATTGAAGATATCGAAAGTGGCAAAGGTTGGTGAATTTCTGCTTTTATTGAAGTTTCCGTCTTTGCGGAAGAAAAAAAAAGTGAATATTTTAGTGGGAATTACAGAACCAGCAGAATGGAAGAGGTTCAATTCTAAGGAACTAGGAATTAGCAGCTCGATGATTGCTAAACCTGCAAAAATTGTTCTTAATGGTCTCAGAAGTAAAGGTACTCTATTTCACAGTTGATTATAGTTTGCTGGTTTTATGTTTTAGTTATCTTTTGTTTTGGACTAGACTAATACTTCTTTTAGCAATGGAAATTAACTGCCTTGTTTGCTATTGGGTGAACACACTGAATGGGACTAGTCATGTTACTCTGCTTTGTCCTTTGCTGCCATCAACATGAACAAATTACGTACGCTAACTTCATCCTTGATAATATAGCTAATTTTTTTCATGATTACATGGCACCTATTTGATTAGCCAGCTGCCACCTTCATTGAACTTTTCTCTCCCATGTAATTGTATTGTGGTGAAGAGAGTTTAAGATTTGCCTTAGAGTTCCTTAAGGTGGTGGTATTTATTCCTTATTTAAGATTACGAATCAGCGGTCATGCTTCTTTTAAGAGAAATGCAATGTATCTTGGTCTGCCACTTATTCCATGGCTTCTTATAATGTTACTTTTTTAATAAGCTGCTTTAGGTGATATATGTGACGGGATCGATTTCCACCTTTATTAAACACTTCCCTGTACCTACTTTACTGTGTTATGAAATGGATCATCTAATTCTCAAAATAGAGAGAGAAAGAAATGTATCATCTAACCCATGCATCCCTTCGGTTGGGTCAATCAACTAATTGCTCCTGTGGTTGAAGTATCTGACCCCTTTTCATTGCCAAGGTTATTGATGAGAGATGCCTAAGTCCTAACTCTGCCGGAGTAGTGATACCAAACAGTCCAAACAAGCCTCAAAACAGTCCCCAAAAATGCAACAACAACACAAGACAACAAGAACACAGAACGGCTACAAAGAACTAACGATTTGCAAGAGATAAATGGATAGATAGTGAGACATAATGTACTACACGTTATAGGCACTAAGATGTATATTAAACATTAAAACACAAACAACATGAATACAAGACACCTACACTCTTACGGAGACCTCAAGGGAATTGGAGCTCCCAAGCAACCACCGTTTCTAAGCAAGCTAACAACACGAGGATTCCACCTTGCCACAAGGATTCCACCTTGCAAGACACTCTCAAAGAGTATTCAAAATATATCATCAAAGTTCTAATGGACAAAATGACCTAAAGGTTCTACTTATAAGTTAGGGCAACACTTATTACAAAATGACCAAAAGGCCCTTAATGAGCCCTTACAAAGGGGCGGCCTTGGACTTGGCTTATTGGACGGCTTTGGAGTGTTGGGACTTGTTCTCTACACTTCAAAGCTTGTCCCTTGGATGGGCAGCCCCACAAGCTCGGGTCTTCACTCACGTCTCCTCGAGTGCTAAGATGCCTCTTTGACCTGTATCAAGTAGAACCCCCACTACCCGTATTCCAAAATGGGGAACTTTCTATTAGTCTCCGAAGGAAATGTCTATTCTTTAGACAAATTTTTTGAACATCCAAATTTTGAAACTCCTTTACAGTAATAACATGATGCACGGATCTTGGAGCAGCCGTGGAGCAAAAAAACTCATAGAGAAACTGCAACACCTGAGACCTAGAGTTTCACCTGATGACAGTTACCGAATATTTGACGTAATCTTTTCGCAAGGAAAAAATGATGTAATATTCCATGTCTTCTTATATGTAATTGCTTCGTGGACTTTCAATTCTTTTAAGATAGTTCTGAGCCCAATCAGCTAGAGCTGGTAATATATTGAAGCTTAGTGGATAACTGTCGTGGTATAACGTGCAGCTGATGATGGATAACTATTAGATATTGAGTTTCTGGTGAAATTTTTCTATTTACTTGACCAATTGTTATCTAATGCTTTAGTGGTATGGGATCAGTTATCGAATTCTTGATAATTATTTGATATGTGAGTATTCTCTTTTCCTGTGTCATCAGTACAATGTCTTCTCTGATTCTGATACCCTTTGAAATTTCTTTCCATTTGTCTTGTAGGATTTGAAGTTTACCTTGTGGGGGGCTGTGTTCGGGATCTTATTTTAAAACGAGCACCTAAAGATTTTGACATTATAACTACGGCTGAACTTAAAGAGGTTAGTCTTGGGTCCGGACTGTTTACTGGGTTGTCATCTTCAGATATTTCTGGTCATAAATAGATCAGTTGCATTGCATATATCATAGTTGCTTTTGATCAGTTTCCACGGTTGAAATAATTACCTTACCGTAGAATAGGAGACTTTAATGCCTACAAACCTACATCAACAACTTTAGTGTCCCTTCCTATTATCTGTTGTCCTCACTTTTTTTTTGTGAAGCTCATACACGTAATGTAGTTTATTTAATTAATTTGCCTACTATTATCTCCGGAACCATTTTCCCTTCTGTCACTTGGAGGGGAATCTTACATCAGCAGTTGGAGGGATTTAAACATACAAGTCCAGATGCATCACCTCATTTAACAAGGAATTTGTCTTGATGGTTCTCTGTTGGAATTTTTATGGAGAATTCAGCTGCTTGGAAAATTGTCTTGGGTACATTACAAAATAGAGACAATTTGAAGGCTTTGGTTTTATTACATTAACTTTTTTGTCGTCTAATGTGGGATTGTAACATCTCGCACCATTATGTATTATGTGAATTTCTACCTAATAAAAAATATTAGCTGACCTTTCTTTTCTTTCGGCACGGAATTGAAACATCACATGCTATTATAGTGTTTGAAGCTTTGTGTTTCTGTAGTTGATCTCGCAGAAGGATGCTGTTCAGATGTCTTATCCTTTAACTTTTTCCGTGCCGCGCCCATGTCGACATGTGTGTGGGTTGATCGATTTTGGGTACTTTTACTAGAATTAATATAGAAATTTGAGACAGATATAATTATTTCTGAAATGAGAATGGACGTTCGGCACGGAATTGACACATCACATGCTATTATAGTGTTGCCGAATCGACACATCACATGCTATTATAGTGTTTGAAGCTTTGTGTAGCTCTAGTTGATCTCGCAGAAGGATGTTGTTCAGATGTCTTATCCTAACTTTTTCCGTGCTGCACTCATGTTGACGTGTGTGGGTCGATCAATTTTGGGTACTTTGACTAGAATTGATATAGAAATTTGACAGATATAATCATTTCTGAAATGAGAACGGAAGTTAGGGTGAAATCATAATCTAGGCATTTTTTTTAATCGTTAGATAAATGTTTGTATTAAAAAGTCAGCAACCAAAAGGTGCTTTAAAGATATTTACCGGTCAACATCATTGCTATATGTGCAATGAACTCAAGAAGTCTATCATGACTTCTATATCATTTGTAATAGCTATTTAGACCCCCCAAAAAGAGTAAGTAGATGCATCACAGCATCGGTGTTTAATAATTTTACATATTCGAACTTGCTCTAAGAAATCCGTGCATTCATTTCCTTCCAAGTAGTCCACCATTATTTAGCCCAATTTTTTTAGCACTACTTTTAGACATTTAAATTATTTTTAGCCGAATCCCCGCACCCGTATTAATACGTAGTTCCGCTTCCCTGTATCTTAAAATTCAGATCATGAAGGATTCAACCTCTAGATCCGCACCCGCATCGAACACCTGCACCCGAGTCCAAGCAACTTAGGTCTTCGGTGTAATGTGATTAGTTCTGAATCTTGATGGAGAAGGTGCTAATTTGATTTCTCTGTTCAGTGCTTTATTTCCTTATAAAGCATGATCATGTTTTCTCATAATCTTCTTCGTGTGCCAAATTGGCTGTCACTTTCTGTATTACTCTAGATTTGGGTCCTTTGTGTACAAGAGTTTCTTCTTTGCTATCCTACTCTCATTGGCCTATTATCATCATTGTAATTGCAGGTGAGAAGAACATTTTCACGTTGTGAGATAGTTGGAAGGCGGTTCCCAATCTGCCATGTGCATGTTGATGATGAAGTTGTGGAGGTTTGCCATGATCTTTATCACCTTTACCCAATATAGGTGCAAAGATCATCTGCGCACTCAAAATTCATATTATTTTCTTATGAGGTGCATCTTATTTTTATTTATTAGGTTTCAAGCTTTCACACCTCAGGAATAAGGCCTGGGAGGGACTTGGGTTTATCTTTTGAGAAGCCAGTTGAATGTGATGAGGAGGACCACTTTCGATGGAGAAATTGTTTACGCAGAGATTTTACAATAAACGGGTTGCATATCTGATCCTAATTTCTCGACTTTGCGTCTATCAGTGTCCACATTGGCCAACCGCTTTCATTGATTTTGTGCTGTACTGATTTTGTTTGGTTTTCTATAAATAGTTTATGGGTTGGGGATGTTTCAGTACGCTGCCAAACTTTATCGAACAACTTCTGCAATTTACTATTGTCTACTCCGGTTGTAAATTAGCCTCTTTGTTTTTTGTCAGGTTGATGTTTGACCCGTACTCGAAACTCATCTATGATTACATGGGAGGAGTGGATGATATCAGGAAAGCTAAAGTGTGCATATTATCTTTAATGAGGTCTAATTGTTAGTTTGTTACCATAATATCCTCTCCATTCAACAACATTTGATTTGATCACTTGTGCTACAGGTACAAACAATCGGTCCTGCTAGTTTCTCATTTATAGAGGATTGTGGTGAGTTTTTTTTTCATTGTCTGTTCCTTAAATGAAGTTCGACTCTTAAAACAATAGACAGTTAAGTCCTCTATATCTGTTCGGGCACCTATTGGCTTTGCGTTTAATTGTTTCTCTGTATAACTATACACAAGAGTGCTTAAATTGACAACACTTTTTTTTTCTTATAAAGCAGCTTCTTTGCTCTATTATAATCTTCTATCTTATATTTGTCATGTAACAAGAATATATTTTTACCTTTGCAGCTCGAATCCTTCGTGCAATTAGAATTGCTGCCAGACTAGGATTTCGATTTGGAAGGGAGACAGCTCTTTCTATTAAAAACTTATCATCTTCAGTCCTGAGGCTTGATAGGGTACATGGAGAACATATCTTTCTCTCTCATAGTATGTGTGTGTATATCTGTATGTATTTATCTGTGTAATATGTATATGTATATGTATATCATATATATATATGTTTGTTTACCAACAAGAAAGCATTAAGACTGATTCAAAATGTTTTATTCGGTAATTTACCGGTTCCAAAAAAAAATCTTTTATTCGGCTTTGGGTTTTCAGGGAAGGCTCCTAATGGAAATGAATTACATGTTAGCCTATGGGTCTGCTGAGGCTTCACTAAGATTATTGTGGAAATTTGGTCTTCTGGAAATACTTCTACCAATTCAGGTTAATATATTCCGAGTCCTGTTTCACCCTATGGTCCATTAGATTACATTTCTAATATAGTTTAATTTGCAGGCAGCATATTTCGTCCGCCATGGTTTTAGAAGACGTGATAAGAGGTCTAACTTGCTTTTGGTAATTTTTTGTGTATATATCTTGCTCTGATGCAAGGTGTTTGATTGCTTCTTTTTGGATCCACCATAGATTCCTCCTGTCCTCTGTAAGGTACTTTAGGGGTGAAATATTTTCTCCCCTTAGAAAGTAGTACCTATTGACCTTTAGATGATGGAAACAACTATGTTTTCTTAGTCGGTTTGTAATTAACTTGGTGCTGATCTAATGGTTAATCATAAGGCTGTAGATCTCCCACTGGGACCATTTTTATGACAACCAAAGCTCTTGTAAATGCAAATAATGAGTTTAAGATCAACACTGAGTGAAGAAGCAACGACTTTTAAATTTAGCCAAGAGTTTTTCATGGTTGTTTCACAGAATGTGCTATAAAGGTTACATCATTTTGTTATTTCTTAAGAAAATAATACCAAATTCAGTGCATGTGTGTGCTTATAACATGCATGTGGTCCTGCTTATTTAATACTTCCCAGATGGCCTATATTACAATGAAGAAAATCATGGTTTCCCTGACGTCGTATTTGACCAGACCACCAATTACCAACATCCAATTGCAGATTTATTCTGGTTCCCGATCTTTTGTTGATGGACTATTTTAATACCATGAACATAATTTATTTATCTCTCCTCAAGTTTTGACATGTTAGCAAGTTTGCATATCTCATTTAATGAACCTATGTTATGTTGGTTTTGATTTGACGACCGAGAAGTCAAAACTATTATGATTAACTTGTTTTTGCTTTCCTTTGCAGTCTCTCTTTTCCAACCTCGATAAATTAGTGGCCCCTGATAGGCCATGCCACAGTAGCTTATGGTAAGATTTCATGCTCAGGCTCAACAAATAAAATGGTTTGCAAGTAGAGGACTGTTGAAACTTGAAAATGCCCTATAAAAATGGGATATCTAGGACAAATCAAATGCGTGTGTGTGTATCTGTGTAATCTTTTGACAGTCTCAAAAGAATCGAGAAGTGAATGTTCTATTTTTTTTTATTTTTTTTTAAAAGAAGTAAAATGTACATTGACATTTAAAGAGAGGATGTATCTCTTTCGCATTCTCCCAGAGTCCCAGTCAATTTGACTGGGCTTATTTACTGGTCCAAGTGTGCAAACGTTCCACATATGATAGAATGACTCATCCTCTGGTTCTCCAGTGTAATTCTTTCAATAGATCTCTGAGTCAGATAACTTCAGATGAACAATCTTTTTGGCAAGTAACTGAAAACATGGAAGTACAGATATTTTTTGTTAGGCATGTTAGTACGTTTACTTTAGTCCTATGCTTTCCAGGAGTCTTTTAGCCTTTTAGAGATTCTTATGCCAATAGAAAACCGAAAACAGAGAGAACTTCTAGTATTGTTTTTTTATTTTCATTTATTATATATGATGTTGGCCTGAGATAAGTTCAAATGGAGAAACATGGTCAGTGAGAATTCATATAGCCGCACCAAACGTTTGTTTAGAACTAAGGAGTAGTTGATGTTGTTGTAAATGAAAACGTGCAGGTGAACAATTCTATTACAAGAGAAATTTGTCACATTTCATGGCCTCATAATGAAGATTCTGTTATATGTTTGGAGCAGACTCATCTAGCTATACACCCACCCACCCCCTTATAAATGTCAATTGATTGGAGCACAGTCTGCATTTTTTCTTTGATAAGTCATTGCAACTGAAATCTGCATAGTCTAGATATGTTGCATGTATTCTGTCATTCATGATTTCTCGCTGAAGAATTAATAATTTTAAAAGAATGTGAAGTGTGAAGGGTGTATGTTTCCTGCATTAGATCGAGTGTTACTGGCTTATCTTCTATAAACATGCCAAAAAAGGTTCTAGAACACATTTATCTCAGTTTGTTCCCAAAAATGTAGATGCGGAATTCTTTTTTTCAAACTTAGTGTGCATTAAAATTCTAAGAAGCTAATTTCTTTGTTGGATCAATTAACCAAAGATTGTCTGAATTTTATATGTTCTAGGGTCACAATTTTGGCTTTCCATAATGCACTCTCAGATCAACCGAGGGACCCTTTGGTGGTTGCTGCATTTAGCCTTGGTGTTCATAACGGAGGTGATTTGTCAGAAGCTTTAAGTATAGCCAAAAGGATTTCTGCACAACATAATGGAAGCTTTCATGAGTTGGAGTCTCGGGATCTGAGCTTGGCAGCTTTAAAAGAGGAAGTTGTGGAACTGGCAACTTCAGTGCAAAGGGCACTGACTACTATGACAGATGAGTATTTTGTCTCACGAGCTATGTCCAACTATCCTAAAGCGCCATACTCGGACCTAGTAAGCTGATTTCCCTTATTTTCTTTTCATTTTAGACTTTTGCTATTCGTCGTGACTAATCCTTTCTGTCCCCTCTTGGTCGTTTGGCCTTCGGTTTCATTCTCTCTTTATATTGTTGCATAGAACAAAAGAAAGTTGATACTCGTGTGCTAAAGAAAGAGGCAAGTTAATCTCTCCATTTTCATTATTTGGCAGGTATTTATTCCATTAGCACTGTATTTAAAGGCATGCAACGTTTGCCAATGCGTTAGAATGGGAAAAGAGAAGGGATTTGTAGCTAAGAAAGGTAACAAGATAGACTATGAGTTGTTAGCTTCAGGTAGCCTTCAGGAAGTCCGACATGTCTTTGCAAGGGTAGTCTTTGATACCATATATCCACTAAACATCGGCGAGGATGATACTTAAATTTTTGTGAACGTAAATTCGTGTATTTTTGCCAATAGGATGTAGCCAGGAAAATTGATAGGCGTAGGAATAGTTTGTTCCAATAAAAACAGTTGTACTATTTGCTTTGGTAAAATATTGTGTATGATCATGTATTTGCTGGTGTTTGTTACAAATTTCATATTGAATGGAAAAGAGATGTAATCTCCTCAGTATAAATTTGACATATTATTGTAAATTCAAAGATAAAAATTGGTTTTGCAGACTTGAGTGATACTTGAAACCCAATAATACTGAGGATGATTCATCCCCCAAAATATGTCTAACTACAGACCTTACAAGAAATTCAAAACTAATACTACCATATATCAGGCTTCAAAACTTTGAATTGAAAGAATTTCCAGTTCCCTTCTAGCTCTACCACTGAACTAGAAGAAAATATGATGTAATCATCAATGTTTTCTTCACTTCTGGGCAGCAGGAGGAGCACCACCAGTGGTTGGCCTGCAAGATGAGGAACATACACATCAGTTTAAAATATTGTAAGTATACTATAAGAGCATCTCTTACATGATTCAGCAATAGCAAATAAAAGGTAAAGACGAAGACACTTACAGTCCAACAAAAACTTTGAAAGAATCATAGATGCCCCATTGTGCTCCAGTGAGTGTTCCAATCATGAATATACGAAGGGGAAGGCCACGAGTACAGAGACTCCATAGTCCTAGCTTATTCACAGCCTGCAAAAGCGAACAAGTCTATTGTTAAGACTGAGAATGAAACCGAATATTAGAGCAAAGGATGCAATTTCAATGTTTACTCACATCGCCAACAGTTGCCCCCTTGGCATTGTTTAGGAAAGAAACTAGGTTATCAGCAGGGTGTGACACAACAGCACAAAGAATACCAGCCAAATATCCACCGGCAAAGCTCACACCAAGCTGCATAGTACTGCTGCATTGGTCTTTTGGTGTTGGAATGACATGTTTATAGAGTTGTTCCACTATGTTTTCAAATGATGCGAACTTCATCATAGTGTCTGTAAAATAGCCAGAGTGAGTAAATCTAGCCAGTGTGAGAAATGTCATGGTATGATTATGAACACAAGTTCAGCTACTTTTAGTTTTTGAATCTCCGTAAATACTACCATGTAAAATGAGACGGAGGGAACTATAGAAACTGAATGACACCTTTGGAAAGGTTTCCGAGTTTATAGTAAAACAGAGTATCCAAATGAAAAATCAGAAGAAAAACATAAGCTTACATGGAATTTGTCGTCCCCAGAGAGGTACAATCCCCTTGTAAAGCCTGTAACACAAAAATTCAAATCCCAAAGTTTCATCAGCATTCAAGAAACCCCCCCACCCAATAAACACATTAACAAACAAACTCATTCAACTTAAAAATAGGCATTACCCAGCAACTCCTTCAGCCTTGACAATCTTGGGAAGTCCATCAGACAATCCTCTAGCAAAACCAGGCTGAGTTTGGACGCGAACTTTGACAGCCTCGAATGGACAGAGGGCAACATCAGCAATAACTTCAGCAGAAGCAGAACCAGCAAGGTAAATCAAAGTCTTGTACTTGACAGCATTCTCAGGGCCAGCAAGGTCTGAATAGTACTTCTTGAAATATTCATAGAATCCATATTTGCATGCTCCTTGTGCACTGTAACCAAGTAGAGTAGGTGCCCAACCCTTAAAGAGTCCTCTAACGCCTTGCTCCTTTAGTAAAACTCCGAAACCGGAGGAAATGCTCTTGTATTTTGCAGGATCAATCTGATAAATCAAACATTACAATCATAAGGACATTAAAACGATTCTATGCAGAGACATGAAACGAAAGATTATAGAGGAATGATTGATTAAGGTTAGATTAAAAAAATAACACAAAAAAAAGAGTCTAATTAACACGAACAATATTGTTATGCAAGTCTAAAGCATCGTCTTTTCATGATTGTTATCTCAATATTAACCTTAAGAGTTTATGTTATGTATAATTAATGATCAACATAATTTAAAAAAATTTACTGCACTAACCTGCAATTCAACAGGTTATTGCAACTAGTTATTAGTAACTCAATTTGAATTTGTTTGTCTTATTTTCCATCTTTATACTCCCCGTCCCAAATTGAGATGGCACATTGATTAAAAAAATAATTAATAACATGATTAGTTTATCATAATACCAGTATAAAATGATGTTTACATTTTAATTTGAAGAAAAAATAATTAATGCAAAGGGTAAACCATGAAAATTTATTTGTCTCTTCTTGATTAATGAAAAAAGACAAGTAAAATGAGAAATCAAATTAGAAAATTTGGGACGGGTAATTTGAGACGGAGGGAGTACATTCTAAAAGAATGTCTTTCCTTTTCTGGCAACTCTAATTTAACGTTTCGCATGACATGTTTAAATGACATTATGATACATTCATATCTTTAGCTTAACGCCGCAACATTCAAAAGTTTGTTTGCTTTATTAAACTTGGTATAAATCAAAATCAGATAAATAAACGGAGGGAGTGTATATTTTTCAGGTTACACATATTGTGGTTAGTCAACATAATCCAATAGTATAACAATGATTTACATCATCATACCACAAACCATAAATTTTAATGTTACTAATACTTATAGGTTAAACAATATACCTGCATGTTGCACTTGACAAGATCAAGAGGTGTAACAGCCGTATGTGTAAGACCACAACTCAGAATACCACCAACGGTGCTGGCAGCGTAAAACGCCGGCGAGTACATTTCTACCTTATAACCTGAACCTTCCTTTGGTGCAGGAATCAAGAAAGATCTCTCCGTCATCTGTGATGATGACGAAGAAATGGATGGCTGAGATGAGCCATCCATAGCAGTAGTGACATTCTTGGATGAACTAGCTGATGTTGTACTGTAAAGAAAACTTGGGATTAAAGATTTTCTATCTGAAAATCCCATTTTGCAGTAATTGTTTGAGGGAAAATAAGTTAGGAATTAGAGAAACTCTCCAAGGAAGAAGGAGAGAATTGAAGATGGCTACGTTATGTGAAAGCTGTTTGATCAATTTATTGGCTTTCTTATATATGTGTGGCTTTTAATTTGGACTAATTTATAAATCAAATAAGCGTGGCGGCCTTGGCTCTTATTTATTGGTATTTGGTAAGGTGCCTCATCAATTGGTATGCGTTGAATGTTATTTTATGCATTGACCTTTTCTTACTTTTCTTTAAAATAAAGACATGGTCTGAAAGATCAGTGGCGGAGCCACATGCAAAGACCCTCTTCATCAGAAAATTATACTATTTTTATATGGTCAAAAATATTTTTATGTATGTATTATAGATATTGAACCCCCTTCGCCTAATTCATATATTTACTTCTGAACCCCCTTAAAGAAAAATCTGACTACGCCACTTACAACAGAGATATATTTGGCTTCTATTTGTGTTGTCCATGTCCATGCTTTCTCATGGTAAAGGCAACTTTCTTTTTCTTTTTTGCTATATATATGTTCAAATCCTTTTCCAATAATTTTGTGTTTTTATTCTTTTGACAGAATGAAATACGTAAGAAACAAGGCAGGAGATGCGTGCGTCAAATAACATATTGACACATGCTGTGATGATTGAGGTTTTAGGACAATTGGGAAGTCACTGATTACGTAATTGTAGGAACGCATGCTAATTGCTTCCCTTGTGATAATTAAATGCCTTAATTAATTACTCGTCTTTACTTATTATTGTTTCCCTTTTTTTGAGGTTAACTTGCATGAATTTTAATTAATATTTTAAAGTATATAAAATTATATTTCAAATTTAATATTTAGATAATCAAAAACTATACGAAAAATATTATAAATTACACTCCTCATATCAAAATGATTAAAAGATATATCTTAAAATATTAATATAAAATTTATGTAGTTGACCGCAAAAAATAAAATATTAACAAGTAAAACTTTAAACTTTTCCACTTTCTAAAAGGTATGGGCAGAGCCATTTTGACCAACCACTAATAACCTTTCAAGGCTTCGAAACTTCTTTTCTTCTTCGCTCAGATTCGGTCCTAAATTCCTAACTTGGGTACTGATTCCGACACTGTTGACAATTGCGTGTTCCAACTTTGTGCCTGTTTAATTTTTCATTTTGTTTTACTACCTGATTTCTATACTAAAAATAAAAATAGTTGTTTCAAAATTACTTAGTTAAGTACTCCCTACATTTCATTTTATTCGTTTCAAATTTTTACTTTGATGTCCTATTTTTTTTATCTAGACAAGATAATTTTTTTTTTTCATTATACCCTTAGTATAATTGATTACTCCTTATTATTAGTATTCTTGAAAAATATTGTAAAGATGAGTATCATTAAAAATACACCATTAAAAATATAAATGGTGCTTTGATATTAGTCATCCATCAATATTGAAACTAACAATAAGACACAATTAAGAGGGACAAAATGATAAAGTTACATTACCAATCATTGTTTTCTTAATAGTTGTGTCATCTCAATTTGGGACGGGTAAAATGAGACGGAGGAAGTATATTTTTCATTCTATTCTTAATATTAAACAATGATAAAAATTATAAAGTAATAATAGTCAAATTTAACGTTCCGAACATGATTAATAAATTTAATTTAATAAAAAATATTTATAATTAAAATTTAACAAATGTAGAAATCAACAAAGGCCAAGTAAAATAAAACGGAGAAAGAAGTTTGATAGTTTGAGTGTTTCCACTCATACAACTCTAATAGATTTTGCTACTGAATTACTATTTTAACATGCAGCTTGTCCGTTACTTTCTCCGTTTTAAAAAAGATGATCTAGTTTGACATGATATGGAGTTTAAGAAAATAAAGAAGAATTTTGAATCTTGTGGTGTTAAATTAAAGATATGTCAAATGTATCAAAATGTCCTTCAATCTTGTGGTCTTAAACATATTACGTGGAAAGTTAAAATTTAAAAGTTGCTAAAAAGAGAAAGAAACGAAGTGAGTATAATTCTGCTCTTACTTCTTTGTTGCCAAATATTGAAGGAACTATCAAAATCTTGATTCCACCAAAAATAAAAAATAAAAAGAATTTATTTTCTTTGCACTTAGGCTCTGTTCTCGCAATTATGCCTTATGATGGGATCGACGACCCGAATTCATCAATAATAGAGATGCAATTTCCAGGGGCGCTACCCCATTTTCCATTGCCATTTTTCATTCCCTGCACGCTGGCTTTCAATTTCAAAAAGAATGATTTATTGTGATTCGATACGGAGTTTAAGAAGTTAAAAGAAGATTTTTGAATCTTGTAATCTTAAATTAAAATTGTGTTAATTATATCAAAATATCTTTTAATTTTATGGCCTTAAACACGCTACGTAAAAAAGTTGAAATTAAAGTATTGTAAAAAAAAAAAAAGAAAACGATCATTTTTTCTGAATCAGATTAAAAGCAAAAGTATGTTCATACTTTTTCAAACAAAGAAAGTACATAAATTTTCTTTCAGAAAACTTAAAAGATTTAATGCCTAAATTCACGAAAAAAAATTAAACTATTTAACTTAAAAAAAACGAAAAATATCAGGTAAAACATAACAGAGGGAGTAACATTTTTAAGAATAGTCCTTTACCCACCAAAAATAATTTCTCACACCCTATAAATTGATTTCCCAATGATTTTTATTTTTTGAAGGGTAGTTAGTAATGCTTGTTCCCTCGTTTTTGCCTCCAAAACTTTCAAACTCAACTCTCCTTCACTTTCCCTTCAAATCCACTTCCGTGTTTGCTTTCTTCTCTTCATCAACAACTCCTTCTTCTTTTACTCACTTACTCAAACAATGCAAATCTTGTATCAAAGCCAAACTCGTTGTCGCCGGGGCCTTTTCACCTTCAGCAACGACGTGGTTATCCCAGGTTGTTTTCTACTGGAACAACCTTATAAAGCGCAGCGTTATTCTCCGATGTAATGGTAGTGCATTGGTGCTGTTTCGGGAGATGTTGAGACTTGATTGGAACCCAGATGGCTACACCTACCCTTATGTACTCAAGGCATGTGGGGAGCTTCGGTATCTGTTTTGTGGTGAATCGGTTCATGGAATGATTTTAGTGTCTGGGTTGGAGTCGAATGTGTTTGTGTGTAATGGGTTGATTGCTATGTATGGGAAGTGTGGGGTGTTGGGTTATGCACGCCAGATGTTTGATGAAACGGTTGTGAGAGGGATCGGGGATGTTGTTACGTGGAATTCGATGGCGGCGGGTTATGTACAGAAGGATGAGTATAAGAAGGTTTTGGAGTTGTTTGATTCGATGGTGTCGTTTAATTGTTTTGAGCTGCGTCCTGATGCTGTTAGTTTAGTTAATGTGCTTCCAGCTTGTGGGTGTTTGGGGGATTGGAGACGAGGGAAGCAGCTTCAGGGTTATGCGATTCGGAGGTGTTTGCATGAGGATGTTTTTGTAGGAAATGCAATTGTGGATATGTATGCAAAATGCACGCGTTTGGATGATGCTAATAAGGTTTTTGGGTTAATGGAGGTGAAAGATGTGGTTTCTTGGAATGCGTTGGTAACTGGGTATTCTCAAATTGGACGATTTGATGAGGCTTTGGGACTGTTTGAGAGGATGAGGGAAGAGGAGATTGAATTGAATGTTGTAACGTGGAGTGCTGTGATTTCGGGGTATGCACAGAGGGATTTAGGTTATGAAGTGCTCAATATCTTTAAGGAGATGATGCTTTCTGGGGCAGAGCCAAATGTCATCACTCTTGTTTCTGTGCTTTCAGGTTGTGCTTCTATTGGAGCGCTGCGTCAAGGGAAGGAAACTCATTGCTATGCCATTAAACGAATGATGAGTTTGGAAGGCAGCAATGCTGAGGAGGATATCATGGTGATTAATGCTCTGATTGACATGTATGCAAAGTGCAAGGAGATGAAAATTGCTCAGGCCATGTTTGATGTTATTGATTGGAGAGATAGGAATGTTGTCACATGGACAGTCATGATTGGTGGATATGCCCAGCATGGCGATGCCAATGATGCTTTAGAACTATTTTCGGCCATGCTGAAGGATGAGTACTCTGTAATCCCAAATGCATATACTATAGCTTGTGCTCTGGTGGCTTGTTCCCGTCTGTCTAGTCTTAGGATTGGTAGGCAAATTCATGCATATGTGTTGCGGCAAGGGTATGAACCTACAATGGTCTTTGTGGCTAACTGTCTCATTGACATGTATGCCAAATCTGGAGATGTTGATGCAGCTAGACTTGTGTTTGATAACATGAGCCAGAGGAATACTGTCTCATGGACATCCTTGATGACTGGGTATGGAATGCATGGTCGTGGGGAGGAGGCTCTCCAAGTGTTTAACATGATGAGAGGAGCAGCTCTGCCCATAGATGGTGTAACTTTTCTTGTTGTGTTATATGCTTGTAGCCACTCTGGAATGGTTGACCAGGGTATGAATTACTTCAAAAACATGAAGGGAGATTTTGGAGTTGTTCCTGCGGCTGAACACTATGCCTGTGTGATCGATATTTTGGGTCGTGCTGGTCGACTGAATGAAGCTATGAAGCTCATTGAAGACATGCCAATGGAACCAACCTCAGTAGTATGGGTTGCACTGCTTAGTGCTTGTAGAGTCCATAAAAACGTGGATCTTGCAGAGCATGCTGCTGCAAAGCTTACAGAACTGGAATCTGAGAATGATGGGACTTATACACTTCTTTCAAATATATATGCTAATGCCAAACGTTGGAAAGATGTGGCCCGGGTTAGATCTCTTATGAAACATTCTGGCATAAGGAAGAGACCTGGATGTAGTTGGGTTCAAGGAAAGAAGGAGACTGTTACATTCTTTGTCGGGGACAGATCTCATCCAATGTCTGAAAAGATATATGATCTCATAGAAGACCTGATTCACCGTATCAAAGCAATGGGCTATATTCCAGAGACAAGTTTTGCGCTTCATGATGTAGATGATGAGGAGAAAGGTGATCTTCTTATTGAGCATAGTGAAAAGCTGGCCCTTGCTTATGGCATTCTCACGACAACTCCTGGAGTGCCTATTAGAATAACCAAGAACCTGCGAGTTTGTGGAGATTGTCATACTGCAATGACATACATGTCCAAAATCATTGAGCATGAAATTATAGTGAGGGACTCAAGTCGCTTCCATCATATCAAGAATGGATCTTGCTCTTGTAGAGGGTTTTGGTAGAAAGTTGCTTTTGGAACATTTGGAATTTTGGATAGTATACAAGAAAAAAAAAATCTTGGAAATGAAGTACAAGTTCATAAACAAATCATTGGACTGTGAGATTTGGAATACTTCTGCTTTCCAGAAGAGTGACACAGTGAGTGCAGCAACATGGAAGCAAGAGTACAAAAATGGGGCATTTTCTTTTTAATGGTACTCCCTTTTCATTAAGGTAAGCTAATTATATTGTTTCTGTATCCTAAAAGTTCTTCTTTAATGCACAGGAAGCACCAACAACTAGTCCTGCAGATTGGGTTTTAAACGTATCATTCAGAAGAATCCTTCTGCAATTGAGGTCTAGAATTGCAGCTTTATATTCTATTTCTTCCAGCGTACCACAACTGCATGTGCTGGAAATCTACAATGCGAAGAAGGTAACGTAAAGAAGCTTTAAGATACTGCCTAATAAAGTTAAAAGTAATTCGTGTTTGTGCTCTCTTTTTTACAATGTTTCCTCTGCCAACTTTGTGGATATACAATTATACATGGATATCAGGTTCACTCCCTGATGTTATAACGTCGGGGAAGACATCAGAATTAGCTATTCTTATTGGGAACACTTAATTAACGCATGTGATGATGGAATTACCAAAATGAAATGGTTAATTAGAATACTTTTGAGATACTAGCAGGACATTGTATAAGAAAGGAGAAAAATTTTCTTTTCTCAAACTTACTGTCAAATAAATTTTACCTTTAGGCAAGTGATCTTTTAATGCATCAAGCACCATCATTGCAGACCAATGCATGTATAAAGCTGTATTCATGTGCATCTATACACAGAACATATTACCTTATTACACTCAACTCTTGTCTCAAACAGTACATTATTTGATTTGTTGTTTCAGGTGTACAATAGTATCTGTATGTTATATATTAACAAGACTTTGTCAAAACCCGTTAATTATGGATGTTGTTCAGAATGAATCTCTTGCAGAAATACCTTAACCTTGGTTGTCATCCGTACTTTGTGCGAGAGAACTATCCTCCTCACTTTGGGTACAACTTTTTGATGAAATGGTACGAACGGAGAGCCCTTTCCAAACACACCGAAGGCGCACCTAGATCTATGCGTTTTCAACATTTTTATCAAGAAAACCCCGAAAACATCATTTATTGGATAGATCCCTCCCTTTGCATCATTTCAAGCTAAGTTGCTCGGACTCTTCAAAAATGTCTACGGGTGCATGTCGGATCCTCCAAAAATAGTGTACTTCTGAAGGATCCGACACGGGTGCGGCAACATTTTTGGAGAGTCTGAGCAACTTAGATTTCAAGAAAAAAACTGTGTCATATTATTACCAATGCTTTATCAAAATCTGTTGGTTAATGGATGTTTTTCAGAGTCAATCTTTTCCATAAATGACTTACCTTGGTTATCACCCTCACTTTGACAAGAGAAATCATCACTTTGGTATTTACTGAATGTGGATTCTAACATGTTTTATGATGCATTAGGCTAATCTGAATGTATTTCTTCATTTAATGCCTGTTATTTAACGAACCCTGTGACTTGGTAATCCCTAAGTTGCTGCTGCCTTTTTCTCTGAGTCCTTTCTTTTGCACCAGTTCTTCAGTCCCTTCAGCTTGAGCATTGACGAGCTACATACTTTGGAAACATAAGGTGCATTTCGGCACCACTCCATATTGGATAGATACATAGAGTAACACGATTTGGGATGAAAGACCAAACTCAAGATGAGCATGAATAATCAAATTACTCAAGGGGTAAATGTGAAAATGTGGAGCATGATCTTGGATGGGCTGCTTAGCAGCTTCATTGTCAGGTGCTGATTGACATGGATGAGGAGCTATTATGTAGTTTTGGGTAGATATTTATTTGTAGTATTGCAACCTCTTACAACATTCTCTAATAAAGTACTTTCCTAGGAAGCTAGATAGAGGTTAAGACAACCTCAACCATTTGACCTAAAACAGACAGTGACCACCCTAATGTAATCTCGATTAGAACAGAAACTGAAGACGCTCACTTTAAGCTTTATGTCACACGTTGGTTCTCTATCATTAGTTATTATTTTCTGTTAATTTGCATTTGTCCCAGTAGTTACTTATCCAGAAAAAAGATGCACTTATTCTAATAGTTTGACAAGATATGGAAGTGCATCTTTGTGACATATATTAGATCACTCCAATAGTTTGACAAAGATCATTGTTGTCCTTTGCTTCTAGGGGAACTTGACATCTTTGGAAGTGTACACAATCCTTCCAAATACAGTCTAATTAGACCATGCACATGCCAAGATTGAATTAAAAAAAAATCAGATGTTGTTAGCTTCAAGTGTTCTAGAGATGTTCTAATATCGATCTCACGCACCACGGAGGGTTGTAATAGGATGAATAAGATTCCTCCATGGTCCCTTTAATGTGTCTTACGCTATCGAAATCAGGATTAGTTGGGGTTCAATCATGTATTCTCACTAAAGCAATTACCAGAGACTGAAGAACAAATCCAAATGCTCTTTGTTTAACTGATTACTATATTAAGCACAGCACTAATTATTATACTATTCATCTTAATTACCAAGGCAAATTAACAAACTATACATTGTAAACTTTTTAGGCTTGAGAAAATAATTGAATATTCTAGATGTAGTGGGTAAACAGGACCACTATTTGAAGCAACTGAAGGAAAAAATATAAAGTATAATCGGTTTTCCCAATAACGGAATTTAGTGGTGAGAGATTGGAGACCTCTGGTTATTCAATTGTCAGTTTCTAGTTGTTGTTTCCAATTTTTGTTCGGCTATGATTTTGAAATAATAAAATCAATCCACATATATATTTTTCTTTATAAACAGAGTCAGCAATGACAAAACCACTTAATAGCAAAGACAATAATCATATAAAATAATGTATATTTACCTTATACAGTCAAATCTCTTCTGTACAGTGATAGTGTTTGTCTGAAAATTTCATCGCTATTATGGAGAGGTATTGTTATAAATATATACTGGTATTTGATATTTAGATCTCATTTAGTTGTTATAAATAAAAATATACAAAAATAGAAAAAATAAACGCAAACATTAGTAGTCTTTTCCTTGTGAAGTTATAAAATAATGAATGTGCACCATTTTAATAAAATTATTTCCTTTAAATTAGATATTTGTACTTGAAATTTTTGAGTACATGAATTAATGATGACTACCATAGATATTTTGATATTTTATTTTGTACATATTATATTTTTCACAAAATTTTAATATATAATATCCGAGTGTGTTGTTATAGAAAGGTGCTATAATAAACTTCATTGTTATTAATTAGGAGTGTACATAGGTCGGGTTGGTTCGGTTTTTATTAAAAAAAACTCAAACCAATCATGTCGGTTTATTAAAACTATAAACCAAATCAAGCCAACATAAAATTGTTTTTTTCAGTTTAGGTTTTAGTCGATTTTTTTTGAATTTTTCAAATTTTTTCGGTTTTTTCTTTATAATATTTAGTTTTTACAATTATATTGTGATTGAAGACTAGATCAAATATGTTTTCACTCATGTGCTAATGAAAAATCATAATTATGAAAAAATGAGGAGCGAAAAACTCTCTTGAAACTAAAAAGTGAGATGAAGAGTGAAAAGTTTAGGTTTTAAGTTTATATTGGGTATTGAATCATTTAATTAGCAATTAATGGACAAATATTACAATTTAAAGGCCCAAATCTAAATATATATCTACGTCTACTTTCAAATTATTGAAAATT
>NC_061113.1:238298713-238322490 GCF_002878395.1 Capsicum annuum
ATAATATATATATATATATATATATTATGTCGGTTTGATTCGGGTTCGGTTTGACTTTTTTTTTGTCAACACCAAACCAAACCAAGAATGATCGGGTTTTTTTTCTAACGCCAAACCAATCAAACCAAACCATAAGTCACTTTTTTTTCTCAGTTTGATTTGGTTTGTCCATTCAGTTTGACTTGACAGTTTGGTCTGTACACCCCTAGTTATTATAGGTAGAATATCATTGCATAGAAGTAAAACATAAAAATCAATTTTAGAGAAAATCAGGCCACAATAATAAAATGTCGTTATGATGAGGTGAAATTAGACAGATTTCTAATATTTCGTTCTATTAGTGTCATATGTGATAGCAAGTTTAGTTTATGTTATGATATTTTCAATATATGTTTAACTATAGAAACTGACTTATAAATACTCTATAAGTAATCATATTTTACAGTGTATATAGTCTTAACTCGTTACCAAAAGCTTCATTTTTCCTTTCTTTGATCCCCAACAAAAAAAAAAAAAGAAAAAAAAAATTGGCGTGGAATATGATTAGGCCAACCAGTCAGCATGGCATGTGAATAACTCTAAAACTCTTCCTTTCAGACCTAACAAAAACCAAACATTTGATGTAACAACAAAAGTTTATCCTGATTTTTGTTCCACTTATATATAACTCACTCCAATTTTTAGATTTTTAAAATGGGGACTCCTCGTTTGTTTTGGCTAATCGAGTGTTTGAATTCACTTTTAAAAGTACCTTAAAAGTTATAAGTTGGTATTTTTTACTTTTGACTTGTTGTAATACTTTTTAAATCTAAAATGAGTCCTTTTTAACTTTCTCAAACACCATCAAAATAAAAAAATAAAAAATAAAAATAAAAAATACCTAAAAATAAGTCAATTCAAACAGCCATATTAACTTATACATTATTCTCAAACTTGTAACATTTATTTATAGTAAATAAAATACATTATTTCTTTTCTTGTGCTCTCAGAAGTGTTTATATATATATTTGGACCTTGTTAGTAACGTGTGTTTCCCTCGTATTAACCGGTTCCTGTCACAAAGTTATATGTTTAACGTTCTTGAAAATGGGATTGTTACCTTAAATTTGACAAAGTCTGTCTTGCATTTCTGCTTTGTTTAACTGAGATATGGATCCTTCACTCAGCCCTGTGTCCATTCATTTTGCTATTAAGGTAAGTGTCTGTGCCCCAAACCTCCCTGTAATGAAATTTTCATTTATTTGTAAAAGTCGTTGGCATGTGATCAAAGAGGTTAACAGTTCAAGCTTGTGGAAATACCAAGTAAGATTATGTATGATTGACCAATGTAGTCAGCGGCGGACCCATGCACGTAGAATTTGAGAGCTTGTTGACCGAACTTCTAAAAACCACTTATTTTGAGATTGAATTATTTTTTGTCAAGCTAGCTTTTCAAAGAAATGCTTTTGGAGGGAAGAAGTTTGTGTTTAGCTAATCTTTTAAAAGTACTTTTGAGATGTAAAATTAATTAAAAAAAAAAAAGACAGATAGAGAAATTAAAGTAATACTGTATTTTATGAAAGATTTTAATTAAGTTTTTATTTTTATTTAGTTAAAATTTAAAACAATAAATATATACTACTAAGGTTGTTAATCAGTTTTATTTATATTTAAGAGGTGTATGAGTTAAATTATTGAGAGACAATCTGATAAATATAAATTCTTTTGTAAGATAATTTTGTTTTGAACAAAAATGATTTTTCTATTTGTAGTTTCTCTCAGTAGCAGCAAAAACTGTTTTTTGCTGGTGCTAAAAGAACACTTTAGGTTTTGGGCCAAATACCTCAAATCTCCAATAAAATAAAATTATGTAAGAGAGATTTTCACGTCCCAAAAGCTTGGAAAAATGGACTAAACTATAATACAACATACCTAGTATAATTCCACAAATGGGGTCGGGGGTGGTGCTTTCTACCTTCACAAGGTAGAGACTGTCTCCGATAGACAAAACAGACTAGACGCTATTGGGATCGGAGAGGGTGGTGCTTTCTATCTTGTGAAGGTAGAGAGACTGTCTCAACAAAACAGACTAGACTCTTGTGGGATCGGAGAGGGTGGTGCTTTCTATCTTGTGAAGGTAGAGAGACTGTCTCCGACAACAAAACAGACTCGACTATGAACCAATGATTGAAAATAATATTTGAAGCTCCAGCTAGTTCAGTTTCAAGAGCTAAAATGGCTTTACATGAATTCATCACTGTGCTAGATCGAAGTCATGATATTCTATCATGTTTAATCCCTTTTGTAGAAAGAAACATGGAGGCGTACCATTGTTCTATCATTTCAAAGCCTGGGAGTAGTATATGGTCGATTAAGCACTACTCCCTTGTATGCATTCGGTTCGATTGATCCTAGCCATATCAAATCAGGACAGCAGATATATGAACTCTTCTCCTTTGTCTTTTGGACATTAACAATCATTCCCTTGTTGAAATATGCCTTTATAATCTTCAAGGCTGATGACAACGGAGAAGGTACCTAATTTCAAAACCGTCTGGCTTATAAGATTGACTATGTATGGTATTAATAGTCAGTGATTAATTTGTTGCAGGTGGTACATTTGCTTTGTATTCATTACTTTGTAGGCGCGCCAATGTAGGGCTGCTTCCGAGTGATGTAAGTGCTACGGATCTTATGCAGCAAGAGGAATTAGGAACCCCTTCTAAAATGAAGGTGGAATCAAGGGCAAGAAGAGCGATCGGAAGATATAAAAGCAGTCACTACTTGATCTTACTTTTGGCTTTGCTTGGTTCCTGTCTGATAATCTGTGATGGAATTTTTACCCCTGCTCTTTCCAGTTAGTGTTATTGGGAATTTTGGAGATTACCTCCTACGTTCACATGATTAGTATCAGGTTTTGAATGTTATTTTGTGTGTGTCTTTTTTCAGTTTTATCAGCAACGTCAGATCTGAGACGCTCCTTGTCAAAATTGGCACCACGATGTAAGAATTGTATTGCTATTACTTATCATGCAAGATATTTATACAATACTCAGGACTTTGGAGCTGATTTTTTCGATACAAAACTTTTTATCAGTTACCTCTTCAGAAAAGGCAAGAGAATCAGTTGACAAGTATTTAAAAAAATGTAAGTATCCTAACTTGTGATGTACTGTTTCGGACAATTAAATGACAAGAATATGTTTTGGCTAGATAGTTTGTCATTTCTAATACTTCGTGTTTAGCTACTAATTCGTTGAAATGATACTTTCAGTTATACCAGTTCCAGTAGCATGTGCCATCTTGG
This sequence comes from Capsicum annuum, assembly GCF_002878395.1. NCBI lineage: Eukaryota > Viridiplantae > Streptophyta > Magnoliopsida > Solanales > Solanaceae > Capsicum > Capsicum annuum. The sequence continues at coordinate 238,302,000 of NC_061113.1, forward strand.
TTTGCCTTTTCATGCTGCAACGTTATGGGACAAACAGAATCGGTGTCATCTTTGCTCCAATTGTTATCATATGGCTCATGTTTATAAGTGGATTCGGCTTATACAACATCATTCATCATCCCCAAATCCTCTGGGCGATATCCCCAACATACATGTTTAGGTTCATCAAGAAAATAGATACCACAAGTTGGAAACTCCTAAGCAGCATTGTCTTATGCGTAGCAGGTTAGTTGTTTTAACTGGAACTTATGTGTTGCACCTCCGTTTTGACGTTCATCAATTATGTCCTAGCACTTCTAAAACCAAAAAATTCTGATATATGAAGGCTTACATTTTTCAGGTTCAGAGGCAATGTTTGCTGATTTAGGTCATTTTTCAAAGCGATCTATTAAGGTACTTGCGAAATTTGTTAGCCATTCTTAAATTGGTACATGATCAGGGAGATAGAAAGCTTTACAGGATGCGACTTTTGCAGGTTACTTTTATCTTCTTCGTATATCCAGCACTTGTATTATGTTATGCTGGTCAAGCAGCATTTTTTTCCAAGTACCTTGGCACTTCAGATGACGTTGCTCATCTAAGTGAATCTGTGACACATAGTAAGTTCGATAGATGGTTGTTCATACTTGTTGTGGTAAGGCTTGTTCCTTGAAATTTCTAATCCTCGGTTATTACTTGCTCAGGACACCTTCAGCATATATTCACAATTTTGTCCCTTTTTGCTTCCCTCGTGGGTAGCCAAGCTACGATTACTGCAGGTTTTTCCATCATAAACCAGTGCCAAGCACTTGCTTGCTTCCCGAGAGTCAAGGTTATCCACACATCAGATAAAGTGCGCGGACAGGTTTATGTTCCTGATGCAAATTGGATGCTCATGGTCCTTAGCCTGTCAATCTTGATAGGTTTTCACAACATCTCAGCTATTGCAAACGCTACAGGTACTACTTTGTAAAGCGATCACAACTTCACATCTCTTGGTTTTTTTAGCACTAAGCACTAGTAACATCTCATAAACTTTTTGCTTAATTTTCTCCCAGGTTTAGCTGTTATTTGTGGAATGCTAGTGACAACTTGTCTTATGTCACTAATTATAGCACTGCAATGGGAGAAGAATGTTGTGGCTCTCTCTGTGTTGTTTCTGTTATTCTTTGGTTCGATTGAGGCATTATACCTATCGTCCTGTTTCTTGAACTTTATCAAGGGAGCTTGGAGCGTTGTTCTTCTGTCGTTGATTCTTATGACAATCATGGTCTCTTGGCACTATGGTACTATCAAAAAGTATGAATTTGACGTAGAGAACAGGGTGACCGTGGACTGGCTGACAGACCTAAGTCCCGGACTTGGAGTTTCTAGAGTGCCCGGCATTGGATTCATTCACAGTAACATTGTGACGGGTATCCCAGCCTTTTTCTCCCATTTCATCACCAACCTCCCTGCATTCCATCAAGTGCTGATCTTACTGTCCTTCAAGTCATTGCCCGTGCCATACATGCCCAAAAATGAACGATACCTCATTGGCAGGATCGGTCACAAGGAGTACAAGATATATAGGTGCATTGTTCGATATGGATATCGTGATCATGTTAGGGATGTTAATGACTTCGAGGATCAGATTATTAGATCGATAGGTGAGTTCATCTCCAGAGAGGAACGACATCACGAAGCCTTGGTGTTACAAGAGGGAAGAATGATAATTCTGGGGACTAATGGAAATGCATTGGTCCCGGTTATCGGAGGTGAAAGTTGTCAACAAGCAACAGATATTGAAAATCCTACTAGTACAACAAGGAGAAAAAGAGTTAGATTTATGTTGCCTGCAATTAGTCCAAAGATGAATCCATCAGTAAGAAAGGAACTTCAAGAACTTGTTGATGCAAGGGAAAGTGGCACTGCCTATTTTTTGGGGCATTCACAATTGAAAGTACGTAAAGGGTCCAATTTTGTGAAGCAATTTCTGGTGATGGCTTATGCTTTTTTTGATAGAAATTGTAGAGAGGTTCCAATAGCATTAGACATTCCTCATGCTGCTCTTTTGGAAGTTGGAATGGTGTACACAATATAAAAATAATTTGCAATTGAAGAAATAAATATGTTTTGGTCTAGATATAGTAGAGAACTGAGAATTCAAAGTTTGCCTATTTATATGCTCCACAAATATGATTACATGTGAAGTTAGAACAAATTTTTGAAAAAATATGGACACCTTGGTTCATGGAATTTCATGCAACCAACGAACTTTATGTTGGGTTGATCTAAATGGTTTAATTTAACCAAATAGATATGATTATAGGACTCTAAACCAAAGCATTTACTATAAGGGTGTGTTTGTTAAGGATGAGGTGGAAAATATTTTTGAGAAAATGTTTTTAAATTTTTGTATGTTTGGTTGGTAAAAATATTTTCACTAGGAAAATAAGTTCCTTAAAAAAGAGGAGAATGACTTTCTTAATTAAAATAGGAAAAATAAGTAACATAGGTGACATTGTAAATTCGTTATTTCTTCTCCAACTCCCACCCTAACACCATCCGAACCCCCACTCTCACCAGATCCCACCCCTATAGACTATCGCGTTTTACTTGATAACATATAAATACTCTTTGAGATAATATTTTCTTTTGCTTACCTATCAAACTTTAGAAAATAAATGTGAAACCTACTAATTGTTTTCAGAGAAAATTAACATTTCCACCATACCAAACATGCCCTAAAGCTCCATAAAAAATGGTGCAATAATCTATATCATGTTCGTTATATTTTAACTAGTACATTACTTGTAGTAACCATCTTCTTAGTTATCTAGTCAAATTTAATGGGCATGTAAAAGGTATACTTTTTAATTATTGAATTCATCATTCAGGTTACCGACATATATACATATGAGTTATGACATTATATTAAATTACCAATCGTCACGATTTTAAAATGATTTAAACTTTATCTTCAAAAGGTAAATATGCTTTAACGGTAGAAATGATGGAATGGGTGGGATTGGACCATTAATTCATTAATTTCAGCCGTATAACAAGGGGCTCGTTTGGGTGGGAGATTAAAGGTATGATTTATCTCGGGATTAATTTTAAGATGAATTTATTTAATGTTTGATTGTAAAAAAAAAATTATAGTATAACTAGTTTTGAAATTATTTCAAAATTATAATATTATGTTTATCCCACATAAAGAGTGAAATAATAGTTCCGAGATAAACAATCCCGAAATAATTAATTCTGAAATATCTTATTTTCCAACCAAACGAGAAGTATAAAAAATTGATTTCTGCACGCAATTTGGAGGATGTGATGAGAATGCATCTTTGGATCTCTATCTCTCAAATTTGTAATCTTACTTTATAAAAGTTGAGATCCTTTTTAATCACAATAATGTCTTTACTTTTTACATATGATATCAAAATCAGACAAGCAATTGTGTATATATACATGGTAGTACTTATTATTCCCACCTTTTCAAAATAATTGTTATGTTTTGCTTTTTGAGAATTAATCTGACTGATTTTCAAAGTTAAATTAGATTAAATTAATTCAACATTTTAAAATTAAAAGTTGGATCTATATCCAAAACTATGCGGAAAGTACTATAAGTTGCAATTTTCTCAAATTAATAAATGAAAAAAAATACAATCTTAAAATGTTAGACAAAGTTCATATCATTTGATTCTCAAAAAGAAAATTGTGATAAGTAAAAAAAAGAAGGGAGTAATATTAAAGCAATATTAAAACGTTTTTAATTTGTGGTAAATTCAAAAGTTTATTATGAGTTAATTCAAGTAAAATTTTATATCCCCTTGAGAGACATTACATACAATTAGTTCCAACTTCCACAAATATATGTAGCAATAGGAGAAGATGATACAAACATCTTGGATGCAATCGTAGTAGTGACTATATATACGTGCCCCCAACCCCACCCACACCCACACCCACACTTTGTAATCTTGCTCAAAATAACTTGAGAGGGGAGGCCGAGAGAGGATGGGTAAGCTGGACTAAACAATGAGTCATAGTTTATATCGGCGTATTTTCTTATAAATTGTCTGATTATCAAACCAAAATAATTAATAAAACCTTTTTTCTCCCTTACTATAACTATATATAACATAATACTTATGAAAGTAAAAATTTTTTCCAAATAATTTAGCACGTTTTCTCATAGGTTTGTACTATATACTTAGCCCAAAACCATCTAAACTTTTAGATAGGCTGAATTTGAATAGTCGCAGATAGAAATTAAGTGGATTGAGAGGGTAATATTTTAACACGTTAATTTTCTATGAACAGTAGTCAACATGAGCTAAAGATCTTGTACAGTGTTAATTAGCAAATTAATTTAAGCTAAAGTCCTCCTCGTATATGTGATGAAAAGAGGCACAGACGCCCAGTACGAAGATGTGAGAGGTTGGCTAGGGATGAATTCAGGCGAGGTAGAGATAGAGGTAGATTGAAGAAATATTGGAGGGAGTGACTAGACATATGACATGGAGCAGCTTCAGCTTATCGAGGACATGACCTTAGATAGGAAGGTGCGGAGGAGGCGGATTAGGATCGAAGGATAGTAGGAACGAGTGCGTCATCGGTGCTAGTTGGTAGGAGCACTTTGTTATCTGTATTAGTAGCTATAGTACTAGTATTGTTTTAGAATGTAGTATCGTTTGTTGTAGTACTTGGTGAATCTTGTCTATGATATTATTGGATGTGGCAATGTCTATTATTTCCTGTCCTTTTACTGTTTCTTTTCTAGATTGTTTTATCTTGAGCCGGAGGGCTATTGGAAATAGTCTCTCTATCGATCTCACCTCGATCTGAGGTAGTAGTATGGACAGCGTACACTTACCCTTCCCAAACTTCATTTGATTGGAACATTCTGAGCACTTGCCCTCCCCGGACCCCACTTGATGGGAATATGATGTGTATGTTGATGTTGAGTTTGTTGTTTTTCATATATATGTAGGAATAAATTAAAGCATAATCCATGCTATAAGAAGTATACGTTATGCTAATTAAACATGTCAGCAGTTTACAAATTTAAGAAACGTAGAATTTGTATCTATATTGTTCAATTTATAATAAGTTATTACACAGATAAATTAAAATGACAACTCAACAGGACAAGATAAGCCTACTAAAGCAAACCAAAACGAAGCATATCCCTCAACTCATCAGCCATTGCAGCAAATTGTTCATCATCTCTCTTTTTTTATCATGCAAATTGCTGGCTTTTAATTGGTCCCAAAATCATTTCAAAGACTCATACTTTATCTTATTTGTGGCTCATTTTGAACCAAAATTGAAAAAGAATAAAACCTCTGAAAAAATAAATCAGAGAGTTGTAAGTAATAGTGCTCCTAAGGATTGGGGGATGACATAATAAAAGAGCTTCATAGATGGGACTCTTGAACTTTCAGCATATGAGAGTGCTTCTTTTTTCCGCACTTAAATTAAGGTTGCGTTTGGTTGTGAATTTTTTGCATTTTTGTTTGGAGTGGAACTCCGAAAATACGTCTATCCATAAAATGAAAAATTCTGTTTTCACTTTTTAAAAAGAATACAAAAATTTCAAAAGCAACAAAAAGGTGTTCGATTTTTTCACTCTATATTAGTCGAATTTTTTATTTTTTTTTTAAAAAAACAATTCTAATTTATTTAATGGCAAAACACAAATCCAATTTCCAAATATTATTTTTTACTTTGAAAACGAAAACTGTTGTGTTCTATTTTCGCAATGAAATATGACCAAACGTCTATTAAATATTTGTCCAAATACAATAAAAGAATAGGGATGTTTTAATTTTAGGGAAAACAACACAGTTTGAAGCTTAATTACAGAAAATCTCACCAGCTTACATAATTACTGAAAATATCGTCATTTTACATAATTACTGAAAATCTGAATTTTGGTTCTGTCGAGATACATAATTAGGTCCCGATACATTATTTTCGATTTTAGGTCTGTCAAAATATATTATACATCCAACGAAGATATATTTTTTCCTTGTAAAGATACATAATTAGCTCTCCGATACATTCAATGAAAATATATAATTAATTGAAATTTTTGTAATTATTTTATAAGGATGAGAATTTGTATAAATTAATAAGATAAAGTTAAGGTGTACGTTTATATCATTTTTCCTTAATTATTTATTTTAATGTTGCACCTAGCTGGCTACTTTGGCACCCCTTTGGCAGTATAAATATGTGAGCAAGGCTTCCTCTCATTTCACAGCCAAGTAGAAAAACTTGATTGTCATTTGCAACTCTAGCATTGTACTAGTGCTAGAAATTTGCAATTTCTTTGGCTAGAATAAAACAAAATAAGACAGAGATGGCTGGTATTTCTGGCCACTGGGCTTTTGCCTTTGGTCTCCTTGGTAAATTAATTAACCCGTTTTCCCCCTCTTGCTTAATGTTTAATGTTAAAAACTCTTCTTCCTGCGTATTAGTTAACCCACTGTATTTATATATGTTACGTACAGTGGTACTGGCCAAGCCATATAGAAGTAAGAGCGGTCAATTGAACACCCTTCGTTGTAGAATTATACTGCACATATAGAGATCAAAAGTAATTAATTCTTACACGTAAATATCAAACTTCAAACATTATTAATGAGATTTCTGACTTTGCTCATAACAGTAAGTAAATATATATGATCGAGCACCTGATCAACATGTAGGGGAAGTAATAATAGTCACTACGTGCGTACGACGTACATACACCAGACATACTAGTAATTTACATGCAGAGTCTCCTAAATATCATTCTTTGTGAAATACATTTAGAAGTCTTGTGTATAAACTCATCCATCGTACGTACGTCTCATTTCTTTTACGTTGCAATTTAATTTGCAGGTAACATTGTCTCGTTCATCGTGTTCCTTTCTCCAATGTGAGTCTCCATTACCATTTTTCTTTATTTGAAAATTATATTATATATATGTGTGTGTCTGTGTGTGTATTTGGCTTATAATCTGACTAATTAACACTATATTATCATACTTGTGTAGTCCCACGTTCTATAAGATTTACAAGAAGAAATCAACAGAGGGTTATCAATCAATTCCATACGTGGTTGCTCTCTTTAGCTCCATGCTTTGGATATATTATGCATTATTGAAGACCAACGTTACCCTACTCATAACAATAAACTCCTTTGGTATGTTCATTGAGACTATCTACGTTGGTCTCTACCTTTTCTATGCACCAAAGAAAGCCAAAGTAAGTTTTTTATACTTTTTTTTTCTATTTCAATATACTTTCCTTTTTCAAGAAAATATAAATTTGATCGTCAAAATAATAAACACAGGTTCAAACTGCAAAAATGCTCATGTTATTTGTGGTGGCTGGCTTTGGTGCAATAGTCCTGGTTTCTCAGTTTCTATTGAAAGGTGCAGTTCGTGGACAAGTGGTTGGATGGATTTGCCTTATTTTCTCCTTGTGTGTGTTTGTAGCTCCCTTAGGCATTGTGGTGAGCTTTTTACTGCGTCCAATTTTTTCTTTTTTTTTCACTTGTGTAGTTGTTAAGTTTGTACTAATTTTTTTTCATTTCATGCAGAGACAAGTCATCAAAACAAAGAGTGTGGAATACATGCCACTTCTCCTATCAGTCTTCCTCACTTTAAGTGCTGTCATGTGGTTCTTCTATGGTCTTCTACTAAAAGACATTAACATTGCTGTAAGCTCACTCATCAATCATCATATCATCACTTGTTTAATTTTTCTTGCATGCAGATATACTTTATGGAATATGGATTTTACGTCAATAACAATTAAGTTTTAATAAACACAATATATTTTGTGAATAAAGTTTAAGCCACACTATTGAATTTTGTCGACCCTGTACATTAAGGCCTACCTCGGCCTCTACATGCATATACATATATCTCCATGTTTATGAACTTAAAATACCATGCATCTTATCAAATGTTCTTACGTACTTATAACCTTTTTTATGTTTTATAGGCTCCAAATGTATTGGGATTCATATTTGGTATACTCCAAATTGTGCTGTATGCAATATACAGCAAAAAAGAGAAGGTCGTCCTAAAGGAGCAGAAACTTCCAGAGATACAAAAACCTGAAATCATTGTGAAGGATGAGAACATAAATTCTAATAAGCAGCTTCCAGAACTCACACAGGAACAAATTATTGACATAGTGAGGCTTGCAGGTTTACTGGTTTGTACTGATAAAGTAAGTGTAGCCACGTGTCCACAAGATACTACTAAAGCAGTCAATAAAGTGGAAAACATGCCCAAGCTGCAAACTGCTGTGGCAACCTAGTACATATCAAGTCAGGCTTGGAATTGGTGGCATTGAAATCTCAGTGTGTTGGTTAACTTTTCCTACGTAATATATTGTGTGATCTGCATGTTTGTACACATGTTACGTGCGTTAAGAGATATAATTACGTAATTAAAAGTGTGTTTTCTCTCTAACAGTTTAAACTGTTAGATGAGGTCATGATTACACGCGCTCTATATATGTGTGCTCATATTTATGTAAGCTTTCTATTGGCATATTATCCTAGTAAGGAATAAGTGGTTTTCTAGATCCATGTATGAGGCTAGCAGTGATATGTAATTTCTTATACAGCAATTAAAGTAATTAACTTATTATCTGGAGTAATTCCTACGGGGTTAAAGTGTGTGTTCGCTTTATTGTTTTTATGCACTATTAGTAGTAAATTTTATGTTAATCAAACATATTTCATCTCATATATTTTTTAAAAAAAATTAGATGATTGATAATCTTACTGTATCAAGTAGCAAGTCAAGGGATCCAAGACCACTAATATGCTAGCATAATTTATTGACGGGATTAAATGGCTATAAGAAGGTAAAGATATAGCTATAGTTTTGATAAAGTACATCGAGGACTAGCTGTTAAGTGATCAAATTAGAAGAAGGTAAAGATATAGCTACAGTTTTGATAAAGTACATGGAGGACTAGCTGCTAAGTGATCAAATTAGAAGTTAGCAGTAGGTAGTACATGTTGATATAATAGGCAGCCTATCCATGCCATATTAACAGTTAAACTAGTCGGTTAGGAGTTAGTTTAAACCTGTCAAGTGCCTGACCCGGCCCGGATAGACCAGCCCAAATAGAAGTCCAAATCAATCTTACCAGGCAACGGCTTAGGGGGAGCGGTCTTGGACTGGGTACTCAGGCTGGGCCGTCTGGTCCAAGGAGGCCAGTGGACCGGCTCGGTTGAAAAACCTAGTCGGATTCATCGGTGCACCAGACCGAATCGATCCGGTAAAATTATCTTCGCAATCTCAATTATTATTAATTTGTGGGTTTAATAGTGTATTTTAAATATTAATGGAATAATTATTTCTTTCTTTTAAGGTTTGAATCCTTTTATGTGTACTCGTGTAGAATTGAGGTAGAATTTATTTACTCAATATCAATTTGTCTGAAATTTCAAGGTGACTAATATAACATACCGTGCATGTATCTTCACTTGGTGAAGGACGATATTGCTTGATAAGATCTTTATCATCACAAAATTTAAGAACAGTGTAAATCTCGTCATGTTTGTTAATGTTGTCTTTTTTAACGGCCACTTTAAACATAACCTCTCTGTCCAAAATATAATCCAACTCCAATGGATATGATAGCACACCAACAACACCAACATTCTAAAATAAATGTTGTTATTAGAAATGGTATAATAAATAAAAAGGAAAAAATATATATATATATTTTTTTTTACCTTGAGTGATTGTTTCATTAATTCATTGGTTGTCTTTCCTATAAGTTTCATTGCATGTTGATCCCAAAGTAACAAAGAAATAAAGCCAGTGTCATCTGTTATTCTCTAGAATAATTTATACCTGCAAGATACATTTTATTATAATTTTTTATTTTATGTTGCAATTATAATCAAATGTGTGTATGATTTTTATCATACCTGTGATTTGCAAAATTTTCAAGCACTTGACACGTTTTGCAGTAAAACTTATCCCCAAGTTTTTCAACCTTTCTATTACAGTCCTTGCAACTCAGGTATGACCACTTTTTGTCAAGGTCTATGTGTATTAAGCTTGCAACAACACAGAAGCTACCTTCCTATATTTTATTGAAAATAACACAGTTTAAAAAATAGTCATCTGTTAAAATATAAATTATTAAGGAATAGTGTTACTTACATCCATGCACTCAATTAATTGCTTGATAGTTTTAGCTTCAAGCGATCCAGAAGATAACTCGTCTGAAATAAAAGAAGAGTTATTTTGAGAGGATATTTGACTAATCCTCTCGGCTTTACCTCCGTGCACATCTTCCATTCTGCATGGGTTGAAGTTTTTTTAAAATCTATTTCATATAACAAATTATTTGAGTTACTAAAAAGAAATGGAGAATGTACTACTATATAAACCTGGAGATAAATTCAGCAACTTCGGGCAGTTGAGAATTTATACAGAATTTTGAAGCAGTCCAAGAATTACGCACAGAATATTTGCATGCATTTATCATGAAATTTGTATTCAATATAAATATTACAAATGTACAGGAAAAATTGCATCACCACAATTACAGGCTTATCGATAGTTCCCTCCAAGTGCGGACGTATTTGAAGAGCGAACTCCCCCCAGAAGCGACATTTATAATTATGTTTGTCGTCTTACTCGTAATCTTGTAGTTCCACATTCATGAACAATGTGGATTTATTCCCTTGTTTGTATTTCTGTACCGGTCCATAAGCGACAATCTCTCCGACAACATCTTTAAAAGGTAGTGTGAGATAGAGTTAATGAAACTTTCTAATTATATAATAAATGAAAAAAATTACCAAACAATTTATTCTCATCAACATCGACTGGGTTGATCAAATCTTCAAACGGGCGAAATTTGAAGATGGCTAGATCAAATCGTGGATCATCTGTTTTTTGTATTGTTGTTCTGTGGGTAAACAACAATTTCATTGTGTGATTGTTGGTTTTGATTTTAGACCTGTTTGGTACAACAATAAAAATTTTCATAAAATATAATGCTTGTTCTTGAATTTCCTCGGTGAGCTTAGTGAAAACGAAAATTTCAATTGATGCCTGAATGCGATCACCCTGCAAACAAATAAGAATCCATATTTGAGTGTATTAGCAAATAAAATTGTTAAAATAAAATATGCATAAATTACATTTACCTTTTCATCTTGCAAAAGTATTTCTATTGATAACAGTTTATTGGGATTTTCATGTTCTGAAATATTCCACAATCGTACTACGCGAACTTTTAAGTTCCATTGCATTTTTATATTTGATATCTCATGAATGAAGTTAATTTTGGTAGATATTTTTTTACTGGATATTGGTAACTCTGTATTTTTTTGGGATGTTACTGAAACTATCGATTTTTTATTTATAATGATGTTTTAGTTTTTGAATTATGTAGTTGAGATAAAGATGAATTAACATATTTAAATTGTTATTGTTATCTATTTGAAATGTCTCTATCCTAGTTGAGATAATCAGTAAAGATTATTTAGATTATCACAAAAGATTTAAATTGCTGAAAGATAGTCACACATTTATTTTTTAAATTTACACTGCATCTCTTTTTTTAAAAAAGATTTACACTGCATCTCTTTTTTAAAGTTGAAAGTTTAAAAAAGATAATCAGTAAAGATTATTTAGATAATCACTTAAAGATAGTGACACGTTTCTTTTTAAAATTTACACTTTATCTCTATTTTTTATAATTTACACTACAATGTGACACGTTTCTTTTTAACTTTACACTGCATCTCTTTAGTTTTTGAATTTTGTAGTTGAGATAAAGATGAATAACATATTTAAATTGTTATTGTTATATGTTTGAGCTTTGAAGTGTCACTATCTTAGTTGAGATAATCAGTAAAGATTATTTTAGATAATCACAAAAAATTTAAATTGCTGAAACATAGCCACACGTTTATTTTTTAAATTTACACTTCATCTCTATTTTTTAAAATTTAAACTGCATCTATTTTTTAAAGTTAAAAGTTTAAAACTTTCTAATATCTTTTAAGTTGAATTTTTTATTACAACATTTTGAAATATTATTTTAAAAATTGCCATGAGACTATTTTAATAGTTTGACACATGGCGTGTTGTCTTGATGTTGTTTTGCTTATATATATATATATAGAGAGAGAGAGAGAGATAGATAGATAGATAGATAGATAGATAGATAGATATATTTCCTTAGTATTAAGACTTTTAGGAGTACTTTTCTTAGTATTAGAACTTTAATTGTTTTGTAGTATTAGGACTTTTAGGAGTACTTTCCTTGGTATTAGGATTTTAATTAGGACCGTGTTCTAGGTGGTAAATATTTACTTTTTAAAATTGTTATTTCCTTAGTTCTAAAATATTTGAATTGTTGAAATTCGACACACTCTTTAAGAAAAATATTTAAGGACATAATTTGTAAACTACTTTCCACTTTTAGCTTTTGAATGATTCTTAACCTATTCTCCTAGAAATTGTCAAGTACTTAGGAATCTCATTAAATGAAAGAGAAAATATGAAAAAAATACCTCAACAATTTAATTATTTTGGAATGAAGGGAGTATAAAATTAGGTTTAGAATATTGTCTTTCTTGATGAAAAATATTTCCTTATTGAAATATTTGATTGATATTTTCTTAAAGGACAAATTTTGAACTTCTATCAATTGATAGAATAAAATTTCACAGTATAGGCGTTACATAATTTTGTTTGTGAAATATTATTCTCTCAATAAATTTTGTATTTTTAATATTAACTTTTTTGATATGTAGATTACTTGATTAAATAATATTAAAATATTTATATAATAGTGATCTTTCTTTTTCTTCTCTAATATCTTGTGTGATTTATAGACACCGCATATTATTCTAAGGAGTTTTCGTAACTATTCATTCAATAAAGGAAGTGATGTGTTTGTGAAAATTACAAAGATGACAAAATTAGAATGCATATAATCAGTGTTGCAGGTTTGATATCGTTCACTCCATCAGTACTTTTAATATCGTTCACTCCATCAGTACGTAGAATGTTGATTTCCTGTGACAAGATTCATTAACCTCATGACTTTGCATCAGATCCCTGCACAAGATTCTCTCTAACTTTTGCCTTCGTCATTCACACATGGACTCCATACAACCGGACCCATCAGAACAAACTACACCAAACGCCAAAATACGTGACACAGTAGATCCCAAACCAGGGTGCTTGAATTATTTGCAAGCACTATCTCAGACAGTTCCTTCATCAGAGCTGCTTCAAATACAACATTCTAATGATGTGTTAGACACAGATATGGGAACTGAAGATGGACTTCTAGAAGGGGAACTGGACAACAATATAGTGTCACTCTCGTTGGAAGAGAAGGCTAGAATCCAAAGACCATGGGCCTTCTCTGTTATAGTTAAACTAAGGGAAAAGGACATGGGTTGGCCATTTTGAAAAGAAATGGCCAGCAATTTTAAAAGTTGGACAATTGGAGCCAGTCGGCCCAATTTAATTTTGATTTTTGGCCATTTGGCCCGTCGGTCACATGCAGTCTCTACACCCAATTGTACACTTTTATACCATATTGATACACTCTTATACTACATTGATACACTTTGATACCACATTGATACATTTGATACTGCATTGATACACTTTTATACCACGTTGATACAGTATATATACCACATAAATACACCTTTTATAGAGAAAATTTGTGCAATAATAATGAAAGAAGCACTGAAAGTTTCCAAAAGTGTAGAAGAAAAACATCAATAATCTCTCAACTTACTTCATAAGGGGTTGCCAAGAGTTAAAACTTACCATTGTATGATGTAGCAGTCAAGGAAAAGGCCACAGGAATTCAAGTAGTCAGACCTTTGATGTAAATTAGAGGTTATGTCACTGAAAGAGACACATTACACAGAAGAACTGTCTGTGAATTGAGTAGAACAGTAAGAGATGTAAATAATACATAGGTATAGCCTGTAAATGCAATGCAAAATAACAAATCAAATAGAACGTACAAGCATTCACAACCTGTTTGGCCAAGCATGTTTGTGATAAAATAAATGTTCTTGAAAAATATTGGCAAATATTTGCTTTCAGCGGAGGTTTAACATATTTGCAATGTCAGCAAACAGAACTGAAATGGCTAGAAATGAAATTTTGTAATTCCATGGCCATTTTATATCTTTTTTTTTTTCAGCCGACTGTCTATTTTTGTTCTTTCCCCTTAAACTAACAAGGAGGAAAGTCAATCATGCCTACCTGAAACAAAGTCTAGTGACCTTATGAAAACCCACTAAGGAATTAATTCTTATAGATTTGGGAAATGGCTACTTCATTGTAAAATTTATCAAAGAAGAAAATATGTTCACCACAATGCAAAAAAGACCTTGGTTCATTAATGGGGCCTTCTTATCGATAAGAAAATGGCATCCCAATTTTGTGGCATCCAAAGCCATAGAAAATTACAGTGCTATATAGGTCCGCCTACCTGAGCTCCCTACAAAATACTACGACCATCTCATCCTATAAAAGATAGGCAGTAGGCTAGGGAAGCCAGTTAAGACAGATCTATGCACTTCAGCAACACTCAGAGGACGTTATGCACGAATATGCATAGAAGTGCCTCTAGATACTCTGGTAAAGAATCACATCTACATAGGTTCCCTAAAACAACAACTTATTTACGAGGAAGCGGACATACTGTGTACCATCTGTGGTATGTTAGGGTACACTCAAACATCATGTCTCCTAAAAGATGGGACAAACGTGCAGACGCCAAATACTGATACAGTACCCCTTCCAGCGAAACATGTAACCTCCAAAGATGATAACACTAAACAAGATTGGCAAGTTATCACCTTCAAGAAAAACAAAAACTGCATAAGAAAGAACCTAAGAAGGCTGACAACAATCCACAGGGACGAGGCAGGAGCAAAGAATCTATAGAAGAGGAGATCAATGTCAGAATTTTCAATGTGGAGACAGGTAAGTATATCGACCACCAGGTATATAAATATATCCCTAGGACCAAGAACATATTTACTCACCCCACCAACTCACTTTCGGACACTTTAATTCATAAACAAAATAAGAATAATCACCACAAGAAATCCCCAGACACCGAAAAAGACATTGCCAAATCAACCAATTATTTTGCTATGTTGGACACTGTAGAAGCGAGTGTAATTCAAACAAATAGCATTGCCACTAATTATCAAATGAACATTACACCTACACCCCTACTAGGAACAGTAGTAGACCCCTATATTAGGGAGGAGTCACACATACCCCCTACGAAAATACAAGGGGACGGACAAATGTCCTGTCACTGCAATGCCTCCCCCACCTTCCAATAACATCACTCCAACGCATAATAGAATACACGTGGACTCTAGACTCACCATAAATTCTATAATCCAAAAAAACACTTTTTGCGGATCCACAAATACAAAAGATACTACGAATAGTAACAAAATCCTTACTAAAAATCTTCTAGATTTGGAGAAGGCCCCACAAAATATCCATCTACTATTACTTCCAATATCCCAGGTACTTTTCAATCCGCAATAAATACTGACTTAGCTCTTCTCAGTCCTAATAAGCAAACATCTCACTCTATATATAAATTTCACCATGCCTTGACGCCCACACAGATCCCTCCATCGACAAACACAACGAAGATCTGCAACTGCTTAACCAACAATGAATCCCCTAAACCAAAACTTAACTCAAATCTACCTTCCACCCATTCATCAGTACCCGGTACTGGGAGTCCCGGAGGGATCAACACTCATCTACTCCACACCACTTGCTCCGATGAACCCAAACCCAGGATCTTGGGTGGAGATGGCTTTGTAGGGCCAAACTCCGGTATTAACGGGTTTTTTGGACAACAGGAAAGTGTTATTTGTTATCCAAACGTCGGAGTTGCTAGCTCACCTAGCATTGGAAGGCATAAGGAGCGCAATGGAGCTGTACAACAACCACTTATAAATGTCGACTATCCTCCAAGCCCCTCTAAACTTCTCAGTTCCTACAATACCATTCTTCAATATTCCTTCGTGGGAAACGCCGACAGTACTTCGGCAGCTAACCCAGCTCTACCAATAACTCTTGTGACCCCGCCACACTTTCCAACCTACCACAACTCCATAGATATAAACCCACTGTATCATCATTGGCAGATGCAAGGTCCAACCATGGCGGTAAATTCGATGCTGCACAACAACTAGAGTCCATCTGGTCCACTGGACAATATAGCAGTCCCAGCTCCCAACAATACAGCTTCCTCCTCCCCAGGTACATTCCAATCCCATATTAACTCACCCAAGACCAGTGAACACCTCAACTGAGAAAATAGAGGAGGCTTTTGAGATAATGCGGGAAACAAGAACTGATATAACAGTGCTAAAAGATATAAAAGTAAAGGTGTTCAATGACAAGCTCGCAAAGAAATTCATCCTTATATGCCCCCAAAACCTAAGGAAGACATCTTTAGACATTCGCCATCCATTCAATCCTCAAGTGGAGAATTATGTATTAGTAATGAATCCAACTGTGATAAATCAGACCTCCCTCTTAACAAATACTTCCAGGGAGATTTCCTTAATAAATCCACCACAGAGAAATCGAGCAATGAATCTAATCATTTGGAACTGAAGAGGCGTGAATAGCCAGGGTTTTTGGAGGAATTTTCGTTCCTTAGTCGACTTGCATAAGCCACCTTTAGTTGCATTGCAAGAAACAAAAATGCAGGACCATTTTCTCCTCCTCAATGACTTTTTCATTCAATAGAATCATTGAAGTTCCAGCAGTTGGTAATGCCGATGGTTTGGCAGTACTATGGGATGACTCACTACTGGAACTGGACGAGATTGCAACCACAGACCAGGAAATCTATGCCATAGTTAAGGTAAGAATGAAAAATGATTCAGGGTTATTTAGCTGCATATATGCTATCCCTTACAGATATAAAAGCCAAACACTGTGGATTAATCTTAAGAACATCAAGAATAGCTACCCAGGTAAGTGGCTACTAGGAGGAGACTTTAACGAGCTCCTCTTAAATTTTGAAAAGAAAGGAGGTAAGTTAATAAACAAATCTCGCTCTTTAGAATTTCATGAAATGATCAATCATTGACAGCTATTAGATATGGGTTATAAAGGAAGTAAATACACTTGGTTAAATAAACGTTTTAAGCAACACAATGCCCTTATCATTGAAAGGCTTGATAGAATCCTAGCTACCAATGACTGGTTTCTTAAATACCCTAATGCTCTTGTTTCCCATCTCCCTCGTATGCATTCAGACCATTGTCCATTGCTTTTAACTTTATTTCAGGATGACCTTATTCTCCGTAAACTCTTCTTCAAGTTTGAAACATTGTGGACCAACCACCCAGATTTTAGAAATGTGGTTGCTCAGACTTGAGAGCACAACCCATCTCCCCACCCCCCAGTAATATGTTGTCCATAATTTTGCACGTGAAGCAACTGCATGTGCATGCTAAAATATTGGGGACATATTCAAAAAAAGAGTCATTCTTTGTAGACTTCAAGGTATCCAAAGCTCTAATAATTACTATCATAGCCTTTATCTTAAGAACCTAGAAACGGAGCTTATTGGAGAATTTAATCGTATTCTTAAAATGGAAGAGGATTACTGGAGGTTAAAATCTAGAGTAACTTGGCTACATGAAGGAGATGCTAACACTAGGTTCTTCCATACCTTAAGTCTCATCTGAAAAAGAAAAAATAGGATAGCATCTCTTAAAACTGATAATAATGTGTGCATCCAAGACCAAACTGATATCCTAAGGCACACCTACTCCTACTTTGATAACTTGTTTCGGTCAGATCACCTAAAATCTATATGGGTGCCTATTCCAATAAGCAAAACTTGTCTTTCAGAAAAAGAAAAATATGACCTACAACGTATGCCTTATGAAAAAGAAATCAAGGAGGTTGTCTTCTCATTTCAACCCTTAAAAGCACCGGGGCCTGATGGACCACACCCCTACTTTTACCAAAAGTACTGGGACCTGGTAGGCCATCGGTTCAATAATTCTGCTTGACAGCTTTTAGGGATTCCAAAATAGAGGAGAGTATCAATCATACGCACATACGTCTCATTTCAAAAAGTAATGATGTCCAGTCTCTTGATAAATTTCGCCCGATCAGCCTTTATAATACCTCCTACAAAATAATCACAAAAATTATCTCCAGACGCCTTCAACTTTTGATGGATAGAATTGTAGGGCCCTGCTAATCTAGTTTCCTAAAAAATAGGCAAGCTACTGACAATACTATAATTATCTAGGAAATAGTGTTACTTCAAAATATGAAAGGAAAAAAGGATAACCTTATGCTTAAAATTGATCTTGAAAAAGCTTTTGCAAAATCGAGTGGTCTTTCATTAGAAACACTCTACACTATTTCAATTTCCCTCAAAACATGGTTAACCTAATCATGTCATGCATATGCACTTTCTCTGTGGATGTACTAGTCAATGGCACTAGGACAGACTTTTTTAAACCTTCTAGAGGAATAAGTCAAGGAGACCCTATGTCCCCGTACATTTTCATCCTTTGCATAGAAGTTCTAACACATAACATAAACCAGAACCTAGATGCTACATTGTGGGACCCCATTAAAATATTTAGAAATGGTTCGACCCTCCCCCATCTATTCTTTGCAGACCTAGTCCTGATGTCTACTACGAATAAGAAAAGCTGTCAGACTATCAAGAAGACTTTTGCGAACTTCTGTAATTGATCGGGACAAAGCATTAACCTTGTGAAGTATAAAATAATCTTTTCCACCAATTGTAGTAACTTTTTAAAGGAGGAAATCTCTTTTATCTTCAACATTAGCCTTGTAGAAACTTTGGCAAATATTTGGGCTTTCCTATTTTCCATAACAAGCCAACTACTGTCCGGGACTTTCAATTCATTATAGATAATTTAAAAAAGAAATTAGCGGAGTGGAAATCTAACTTCCTTAATATAGCGGGTAGAACAACGTTAGCAAAAGCTTGTCTGAATAAAATTTCCACCCACATTATGCAATACATTAATCTTTCTAAGGAGATTAATAGCCAAATAGATAAAATTCAAAGAAATTTCATCTGGGGAACAACAGACGTAAAAAAGAAAATGCATCTGATTGCTTAGGATACTTTACTTAGGCACAAGGACATAGGAGGGTTGGGTATGCATAAAGCTTCTTTGAGAAATAAATCGTTGCATGCCAAACTAGCATAGAGAATTTTTAACAAACCGCATAAATTATGGGCTTCTATGTTACTTCATAAATACACAAGGAATAAAAGAAGCGAAGATAAACAATGGCATACAAAAATGGGTAGGCCTTCCTGGAAAAATATTATGAATAGTTGGGAGGTATGTGAGAGCTGCTCCAGCTGGGATTTAGGGAATGGAAAGGATATCAAATTTTGGGTCATACTTGATCTTGTTTTGACAAACCTTTGGCACAAATCCTTCATGCTCCCCTAGATAAAGACAAAGATAAGCTAACTCTTAGTGACCTCATAAATGACGGGGAATGGAATACCAGCACCCTAGATGTCATAGGTCACCCGCTGCCCCGAGTTATAACTGACACTATCCTTGCTTCTGTAATTCATGACAAGTCATCTCTTAGGAATAGGAGGGTTTTCTCTGTAGTTAAGAATGGCATATTCTCCACTGGGGCGGTCTACCAAAAGCTCCTTAGCAACTATCTTAAACCCCCAGAAGTCATTCGTAAATTCAGCTGGATTTGGAGACTAAAATGTCCGAACAAACTAAAGTTTTTTATCTGGCTTTGCTGCCATGAAAGACTTTCCACGAGCTCTTATCTAAGATATATAGGTATGGAAGTCGATCCTCTTTGCAAACATTGCCATCAGCCTGAAACCATTGACCATATATTCCTTCAACGCCCTAAAGCACTTCTATTCTGGGACAATATTAATATGACCTACATCATTGATACCATTAGACATTTGAACACTGGAAAATGGCTTGAGCAGTGCAAGTCGATGAAGAACATTAGAATAGGAATGCACCTGCAATGGAATGAAATACTATCCTTTTACTTATGGAATATCTAGATTACCAGAAACAACTTATTGTTTAACAACAAAAATGCTCCAATACCGTTGGAGCACCCCTATGTGAGTGTCATGGAATTCTGCTTACTAACAGGTAGCATCCAAACTAATAGCAGCACGCACACGCAGATATGGATGCCTCCTACAGTTGGATTAAAATTGAATATAGATGGGGCCTATAATTATGTCACCAAAACAAGTGGAGCGGGAGGAGTGTTTAGAGACGCCAATGGTAACTGGGCCAAGGGATTCAATGCCCGAATTAGTGTACGAAACCCACTGGAAGCTGAGACCATGGCCCTTTATTTGGGATTAAAAATGGCTTTGCACATGCAATTTGACATGCTTTTAATTGCTACAGACTATTGATTTAGCTAAT
>NC_061113.1:238322590-238370934 GCF_002878395.1 Capsicum annuum
CTCTTCTTCCGGAGCTGGGGAACACGCGGATGTGCCATGAGAGCAGGCTTCTCAACAAGGTTGTGGATAAGCTAGCAAAGTATGGTAGGAAGAAGGAAACTCAACAGCTTTTTGAGGAATGGATAGTGCCACCTTTGTTTATTGGGAAAGCCCTCGGTATAGACAAAGATGAAACTTCTTTTGCAATGAACGGTGCAGCTGGAATGCCTAGAATATGTACTAATGTTTGTAGTAGTAATCAGTATGCTAGCAGTAGTAGTGCTAACCCTAACAATCCAACTAAGGGTCAATCTCCGCAGCCTGGTGCTTTTGTATGATGTACAAAGCTAAGCAGTATTAGTATTATTATTAATGAATCATCCTTTAATCAAAAAAAAAAAAATGTTAGATTTGATCTTTTTATTTTACGCTATTCTTAAAATATCAAGAAAGATTATTACTTTTAATTAGTTTCATAAACTATTGTGGTATATCGTTCCATTAGAGTTTGCATCAGTGTTAACTTTAGCTAATTTTCGTTGTAGATTATCATGTTCCCCTCTCATCTACCATATTATACTTTTTTTTTTATTATTTGGTGTCTAATTATAGATTAATATAATTGATAACCATACATTGATTGTTGTGTAATTCCCTTAAAAAAAATTAATTTTTAATTTTTAATCTAATACACACATGCAAAGCACGTACACTATCCTAGTAATATAAATAACTATACTACAGAAAAATAATAAACATATTAAGTGCTAAAAATTATAAAAGAACAAGTAAAACAATCAAAACTTGGAATCGAGGGAATTAGGTTTTGACCCGCTTATAGAATTCTTTTTAGCCTATTTTGAATAAACTCAAATTCAACTCAACGCAACCATTTGTGACTTTTGGTTGATGGCATGCTACATATTGAAATGCTATGCTAACTCAAAGGGCAAAAGGCATCTTGGCCAATATCCTAAAGGAAAGGAAAGAAACGCCAACAAAATCACTATCCAGATCAACTTACCTCAGAGAATGTATATGTTCATCTAGTTAACCCTAATCAGAAAACAAATATACTTCTGTGATAAATTTTAGGTTCAATTTGCTATAGTTACGGAGGTCCAGCAACAGTTGAGAAAATGAACTTCATAAAAAATAGCTAGAAACAGTAACATCTGGGTACAGTATGACTTTAATTAATCAAAGGAAAATTGTTATCACTGCTGTTTAGATATATGAAGGTCAATTGTAGAGACTCATAACATATAAGATGAATCAACATAAAAATGAATTGAGAGGCATTTTAACAGCGGAGCAGTATTTTCTAAAGAAACCAAGTTCTCAACGGCAAGGGTGCAGAAAACACAACAATTGCTATCCACCAAAATCATAGATCAACGGTATCATAGCACGAATTACCACGCTTCACAGTGACATAATTCAACAAACGGGACAGGAATAGATAATAAAACAGCTGCAAAATCCATATCTTGGTCTATGATGATGTATGAATATAACATAGGCAAAGAACCTGATGCAAAATTTTTAGATGTCACAACAAAACTCAACTTAAACAATGTGATGCTCTAAAGACTACCACCACCATATTGAATCACATATTCAGAGTCTAAGCTCCAGGGACCTCTGCTTCTGCCTCAGCTACCGTCTCATCAGCTGGCCGATCCATCTTCACACCAACATCCTCTGAATAGTCACCATGAACCTACAACAAGAACTCTCAGTCAATAACACAACAGTTGCTGCTAACAATATGAATGCAACAGTAAACCATATGTGCGTAGTATAGTGTCTAAAGCATGATGAACCGATAGATAATATACCTCCATCAGCTTGCCAAGATCAAATTTAGGGGCCTTGAGGATCTTGACCTTTCGGATATAAACATTTTGTAGGGGGAAGATGCTGGAAGTTGCCTTCTCAATCTCCCTGCCAATTGATTCAGGGATGAATTTGGCAACCAAATCCTTCAAGTCACAGGAACTTGCTTGGGTCCTCATGATCTCAACCATCTTTCTACGGATCTAACACAATACGAAAGATATTCTTGTCAGCGACCAAATCGAACTATCCAAGACATGATGATGACAGCAACAAACATATTATGTCTCTGCATAAGTCAGGCCAAGCAGATAGTCTATACCTGACGGATCTGGCTGCTCTGAGCATAACAGGTACGCTTCTGCTGGTTTGGACGCTTCTTTGTAAAAGCAATGCAGAACATCCTGAGAGTATAGCTGTCGGTGGTCTTGACATCCACATGAGCCTCAATCAAAGTCTGCCATTTGCGGACCAGGGACCTCAACTTGTCCGTAGTGAAGTCCATTCCCTATAATAACTTAACAAATTTAGAACTGAATATATCACCATGTGTAACCTCTGAAGCAGTGTGAAGAAATGACTGACTAAAAGGAACATCTTACATAGAAGTTTGTGAGGACATTCCTCCCTTGCACATCTTCCGCTCTCAATCGGATCTTCCTAAAAGCCTGATCTTCATCCTTCTGAAGATCAGCTAAACTAACTTCAAATACTCTATGTTTTAAGCCCTCTGAAGCAATCTGAAAGGAAAACCAAACAATTATTCCTGTCAGAAAGAGCACTTACAATGATATCTTTTAATTCCAAGAAATGAAAAATCCCTAGTCTCATATACAAGAATAAGCTCCCTATTTTTTAAGGAGCAGAGTTAACAATCACACAAGTAGCAGAACCACAAAACAACATGAAACAGAGTAAAGCTAGCGTAAAACTTCTCTAGATATGTATCAGCATCCACGCATACAGGAAAATAACCAGATAGGAATACAAGCAATTGCCATCCCACATTTCTATACATTTAAGTTACAGAATAGCAACGACACATCATAACCTGAAATTAAAGAATTCAACTTATCTGCACATCCAGTAACATGTAAATTATCTTGGCAAACCAGCTCTCACCAACAGGCAACATCAATTTTAATCAATAACAAAAAAAATTGAACTCAGGATGCATCAATAATAGAACCATTTTCTGGCAAATTTCTCACAACACATGGACTGTTAACATTTCTCTTCACATTCAGCAACATACAATTTAACAAACAGCCAAACCCTTACTACTAATAACCAGCATTTCTCCTCCACGCTATTACCAAACACCACCAAGTTCATTCAACATATGGATATAAATCTCTTCGTTAGTTATCCAACATTGTACAAAACAAAACCCGAAACATACTTAAAAGAGATAGTACCAATAAGCAGCAAAACAAAAAACGAACAGAATCGCAAAGGGAATAAGTACCTTGGTACCCTGAGTCCTGGTGACGAGTGTTTTGCCGACGTTCTTGACTTCAAAAACCGACGGTGCCTTGATGTCATACCAGTCCTTCTTTGCATACGGATCCGCCCTGTACAGACAAATCCACATAAGTAAACCACACACATACACACAAAAATAATAAAGAAGTGTTGAGTGCTGCTACACTTACGCCTTCTTCTTTCCTCCCTTCTTTCCCTTCGAAATCCTCTTGTTCTTGCCCACGGCCATGTTGGAAATGAGGGATTTGAACTGATGCTATATGTGGGTGGGGGGGGCGGGGGGGAGGGGGGAGGGGATGAGGTGCCGCTGCGGGAATGTGTGAGAAACCCTAATTTCAGTGAAAGAGTGATGGCGTAATGCGAGCATGTTTATATATATGTTCGAATAACAAAATTGGACACTTGTTTTGGGTTTTATTACGGCAATACCTTTTATGGCCCTTATATTTTTTTGGAGGATAATTAGAGAAATGAACTTTTTAAATTTATTTTTTACTTTACATAATATAATTTTTATTTTTTTACGGATTATAGCCTACTTTTAGCATTTATAACCTATTATCTTCCTCCTCACTGTCGGTCAGGAAAGCTCCAATCGTTAGCAAAGCTTCGATAATCGGCGATGCTTTAAGCTCCGATGAAGCTCTATTCCGGTTAAGGAGCCTTCAGCGGTGATCTGATCAAATAGAAACTGATCGGATTACTTAGATCTGACTGAAATGATTGGTTTTTGTCGGATTCCAATTGCTTAAGATTGGAGAAGATAGTGACATCGCTGGAGTTTGCCAGAGTTGGCAGTGTTGTTAATTGTTTGCCAGATAAAATGGAAGCATAGTGGTGGTGATTCACCGGAGAAGAATGTAGAAATTTTAAAAAAATGTATTAAAACTGTATTAAATGCAAACAATCATTGTAATACATTTCGAATTCAATATAATAGATTTTATGAATTCGATAGTTATTATTTCATAACAAATATAATATATTCTTTACAATGTAAACTAATTTAAATTGTATCGATATGTTTGAAATTCACATATAATACTTATAATAAATTTGTATTAAAAATATTTTAATTATATATATTCATCATATATATTAAAAATATGCCTATAATACGTATTATTATTGAATACAAAATGTATGGCAATTGTAACTTATTTTTTTCTCTTATTATGATGTTAAAAATGTATTATATTTAAATTTCAATCATACATAGCACTTAAATTAGTTTGTGTTATTACAGTAAAACTGCATTAGAAATGTATTATATATGCATTTGGCTATATTTGATAAAAAAAAAAATTGGCTATAATCAGTAAAGTAAAAGATGTGTTCTAATTCATAAATAACGTTAAATAATATAGCATTTATGTAAATCACTCATTTTTTAAGGGGGAGGGGGGCACTACCTATTTTAAAAATAAATTATCAGTATTTGATCAATTTATCACATTATAGTCAGTCGGTCAAACTAATATCATTTAATAGTTATTGGAATACTTTGACCCGTTCATTCATATACAATTTTTATATCGAATTGATACAATGTTTATACCATACTGATAACTTTTTCAAAAGAGATGGAACCTATGCATACATATACAATTCCTATATCAAATTGATACAACGTTTATATCACATTGATACACTTTTTGAAAAGAGAGGGAACCTACGCATACATATATAGTCCTTATACCAAATTGATACAATGTTTATACCACTTTGATATATTTTTATTTTTAAAAAATGTAGTAGCAAAATAAAGAAAATAAAAAAGCTGAATTATTTTTTCATAGAAAAAATGGGCAACTTTTAAAAAAAAATAAAAAATGAAACAACAAAAACTAAAAAAAAAAAAATAGAGAAGGAGACGAAGCCAACAACAAAATGGCTAAAAGAGAAATTAATTTAGTGGTTAATTACAGGTAATTAATTATGAGTGATTATTATGATAAAATTATTTTAAAGTGAAATGCTATTTTTATTCTTTCCTTTTTTTTTTAAGGGAGTGTGGGGCGGGGGAGGGGGGAGGCGGGGAGAGGGAATCGTTTGTAGAGATTAATCACATAAGGTCCCCCCACCCAACACTCACCCTAAAAAAAAAAAAAAGAAAAAACTTCGACAGTATCAATCAAACTTGATTTTAATTAGCAAATAACTTTAATTTTAACAACGAACATCTATATATCTCAATTCGCTCTCAGTGTCTCTAGATATCTAATGTTAACGTGGCACATACTTCCTCCATCCATTTGAGGTTTTCTACTACTGACTTGTAACACATGTTAAAGAAACAATAAATGATATGCGTAATTTATCATATCACCATTGAATATCATTAACTCAATACTTTGAGAAATATATTCCATAATGACTTTAATAGATAATTGTAAATAAATTATTTATTTATTTTTTAAACTGAACAAGTATTATTGGATATTTATTTTTAATATGATGAACAAGTAAAAATGAATGAAAATAATAATAATTTGAAATTGTCTAAATAATCACTTTATAAATTGAGATATTCAACTAAATGAGGATGACTTTTTTATGTTTAAATATTAAAATGTTTACTTACCATTTGTGGTTAAATTTTAGGGGCGATCTATATATTATTGTTGTAAGATTTTCCAACTACTAATTTCTTAAATAGAAAATCGCTTAAGTCTTATTTATTAAGTGCGCGTGAGGACATAAATGGAAAGATATTTAGATAAACAAAATCATATTTGAAGTTGAAAATTGAGGGCTATGTTTTGACTGTATTTCAATTGAGAAACTCATCTTCAAAGACCAATGCCAAGCGATGTCCTTTTTTTGGAAACAGGAAAGAAACTTGAGGTGTGTTTGGTATGATAGAAAATATTTTCCATGGAAAATATGAAAATGTTTTCTTGGAAAATATTTTTCTGAAAAATAAGTTGGTTTTTTATTTATTTTCTTATGTTTGGTTGGTGAGTGAAAAATATTTTTCGAAAAATATTTTATGGTGTTTGGTTGGTGAGTAGAGAATATTTTTTAGTGTTTGATTGGTGAGTGAAAAAATATTTTTTAGAAAATACTACTAACTGTTAACTAGTATATCAGTGTTTCTAACAACTCAACAATTTGTAAGAAATAATTTAAGCATAACAAATAATATCAATATCGAATTCTAAAATACTACAATCACTAAATTTAAGCAACTATTAATTAACAAATATAGGAGATGCTTTTCAACATATTGTCAGGACAATCTCAAGATACTACAATCAATAGAAATATAACGGAACGACAAGCTTATTCAACCTCGTGAAATAAGTTATATCGAGTACAAGATGAAACATGCAATTAGCAAAAGTAACATAGGTAAGTCTTTCTCTATGAATATAAAAATAATAACACATTCAACGAACATTGGAAATGGAAAAATTCGGGTTTCACTTTTTTTCATTTCAAGCAGTGAAAAATTGAAGCAAAGTACAGTAAAAAATATTTTCGAGTAATATAAATTTTTGAGAAATGTAAATTTTTTGAGTCATGTGAATATGAGTATTGTTTGGGTGGGAAAAAGGGATAGGGTGGTGTCAACTTTCCCTGTCCCATGAGGGAAGTCATTTTCCATCAAATGAAGGAAAATGAGTTGTTGTGGAAAATATTTTCCCAACATTTCATTACAATCAAACAAGGAAAAATTGGAAAATATTTTCCAGAAAACATTTTCCATCAAACCAAACACACCCTTGAAAGAAGAAGAAACTCATATATTAGCGGGCTCTAAAGAAACTTGTTTGGTTGTGAAAATTAAAAATATATTTATTTTATTTGATATTTTAAAAGTTGAAAATATAGAGTTAGAATTATGTTTGGCTCGTCCAGAGCAAAGACGAGCTTACATTTTCCAGGGGCTCCACCAACCCAAAGATTTTCTTATCTGATGTGATATTGTCCACTTTAAGCTAAGTATGCACGATTTTCTTCCAAAGATCTCACACTACTAAGAGATCTTACATCTTATATGTAGCATCTTAATTTCTTCAACTACCACATTGGTTCACACACCCAATATGACCATAGTATTTTTCTAGTTCCTTCAGCTACCAATGTGGGATTTTGGTTCACACAACCAACACGACCATAGTATTTTCAAAAATATTTAAGACTTTAGATGTACTTCTATATAAAGTGATAGGAAAAATTGTGAGCAAAAAAGTGAAAATATCTCAAGAGGCGTTTTTCAAAAAACCAAAAATTGTGAAAACATATTCCGAAATATATTTTAAATTTTCATGACCAAACAAGTATTTCGAAATAAAATGAAAAATATATTCCGAAATATTGGGAATAATATTTAGGTATATTTATGGCCAAATGCATACCAAGTCCTGCTTCTGTTTTACAAGTGACAACCTAACATAATTGCCAAAAGTAGAAGAAAATGGAGGAATGGAACCGTGAAGTTCTATCAACTCACCATCAAAGGATGTGGTGCAATGGATGGGGCTGCTCCTCCCTTAACCAGAGGTCTCGGGTTCGAATCTTGGGTATGAAAAAATCCTTGGTAGGGAGCGCTACCCCTGAATGGGGCCTATCCGGCGCAAATTCAAATTAGTCGGACTCCAATACGGATATCGGATTGGGAACCAAAAAGAAAAAAAAAAATTCTATCAACTCTCTATATTCTTCACACTACGTCATGGAGCTGCATTTTCGCTACTCGTGATTTATTTTATCTTCCAATTATATACATCCTCTTGAGTGATATACTTTTGATATAAATATTGTAATCTACTAATTATGAAATGGCTTTCAGATGACTATAGTTGCTAAATGAATTCTGGGATAGTGGGATTCTACATCATAATCATAAGCAACAATAATTATTTTGAATCAAAGTTAAAAGAGATAAAAGTCACTGTACACCAATCCAGTCAGATATATATGAAAATGATTGATTTATTCATGATCTACAATATGAGATGCAAGGTGCATTTAGAAGAGGTTTACAAGTCTAGTTGGAAACCATGCTTTCAGTTTCTTGCACAAAACCATCTCCTGTCCAGTCTTTGTCTGATTGCAACCCTTTCTTAACCGCTTTCCTTTGACGTATTGCTTCTTGCTGCCTTCTCACCAAATCCGTGTGCGTTGTGAAATAATCAAGTGATGTTCTGCGCATAACACAAATTCAAAAGATTACTATCATTAGTTATCGCGTATTGGTTTATGCAGTAGCATTGCGAAAGGTCAAACTTGAAGTGCTTGGCAAAATTAACAGAAACCATAGACGTGGATTTTATAGGTAGAAAGTTCAGAACCCAGATCGAGATCCTATTTAATAATGAAAGTTTGGAATTTTTTCAACTTGGATAATTTTGGGTTGAGAACCAAAATGTGGTTAAATACCGATTCTTGGTTTTTCTTTGACCTGTTTTAGGTCCGTATCCTGAGCCGAGGGTCTATCGCAAACAGTCTCTCTACTTCTTCGGAGGTAGCGGTATGGTCTGCGTACATTTTACCCTCCCCAGACCCCACTTTGTGGGAATACACTGGGTTTGTTGTTGTTGTTTTAGGTCCGTGTTGGACTAAAATGTACCCCACTTGGCCAGCAAATACCAATAGATAATCCAATCAAGTTCTTGATATTCTAGTGAGCCTTTATTCCTTTTTTCTTCTTTTAGATGTAATTTAACGTCTCCGAGTGTGTGTTAGAGAGAAGGAGAAAGAGAGATATTACCCTCTGAAATCTTCTATTGATGAAAAATTGTGCTTTCTCATGAAATCTTTCAGCTCAGAGCACAACGTTTTCACAAGTCCATATCCATGCATCATAACACCGGTACAAACCTACATATAAATCAATAAAGTTTAAGTCATTCCAAGATAATGTCATGCAAGAGAGGATGGAAGGGGAAAAAAGGAACAAACTAAGAAGAGTTGCCCATGAGTCTAGCATGAAATCCTTAGTTAAGAATCCGAACTTATGGCTTTTAGCTTATTTTTGTTATTCTGGCTTAAAAAAGAACATTTTATCCTTACCCAAACAGTACATAAGTCTCTTCTGCATTTTACTGAAACGGCACTAGGATTTAAACCAAATTGTTTGAGAGATTTTTCACTCGTGTTCGATCACAACTCAGAAGAAATTTTGGAGTCGTCATAAATTTGGTTTAGGCTAAGGAAGTGTTTCACTCAATAAGTATAGTAAAAAACACAAAAGGAAAAAAGTCACTTTCTAATCCAACCTGTACAGTATTTGCTCCGAGGAGAATAAACTCAGCGGCATCACCACCTGTCTCGACTCCCCCAATAGCAGAAAGTGAAAGGTCCTTATCTCCAAATTCTGACTTCATCATCCGTGCAATGTTCATTACTTTTGCAAGGGCAATTGGGTGCACTGCCTTCGATGAGTAGCCTCCAGGAGTAGAATATCTAAAGCAAGCAGTAGAAAATGAATTGCTGAAGCTTACAAAAGCAGAAAATTTAATTCAGCATACTTCTCAATGTAGAAATACTAACCCCTCAACACAAGGCTCGGGCCTTAAGGTGTCAAGATTGATTCCCATAACACTCATGATCGTATTTATAGCAGATACTCCCTCGCATCCTTTGTTAAGAGACACCCTAGCCGGCTACAATCCAAGGGGCAGAAATTAGAAACACAGAAGACATAAACTTTTACATAAAAGAATGCTGATGACTTATTGGCCGTGAGTGAATAAAAAACTAGTGAGATGCCACAATTACAGTAGGGAAGTGAAGTGAAGATGGTTTAATCCAGATATACAAACTATTAACGATAAATAAATTACTTCATTTCAAGCCAAGGTGGTCCTCTTACATGTCAAATAATAATCATCAGACAGCTTTAAAGAACACACAATTACCACACTTCTCATGTCCTTTAACAGTCATTAGACTTCATTCAAATCGGTAATGAACTTATCTTTGATCCTTCTCTACGATTGGGAACTGTGAAAAGATATCTTGCAACCAAACCATGGATAATCTCCCACTAAGTAGAGGGGTCTCAAATGGAGAGAAACAGCGCGACCAAAAGAAAAAATTATGATATGTTATCAGGTTGAGTTAGGGAGGAATGACGAACAATCCATCCTGCATAAAACTAGTAGCATGTACAAGCTCCACCCACCACTATTCCCCTACTTTTGGGGTGATCTGAAAATGTTTTAGTAATAAAGGAAAAGCAAATCATCATACATATGAGAAGTTATGACCTTCTTAACATATGAAATCAGTTCATGTTTTGAACATGTTAATGGTGATCCATTATTTTGGTTATATAATGCCATATCGAAATACCTTTGTGATGTCAGTGATATTCGGCGTCATCTTTGCCCATACTGGAACTGTGGCTACAGCATTAATCCATCCACAGACCTCCTCCAAGAGATCACAATCTTGACCAACAGCAGCACCCATTCTACGTTCTGGCATACCATGGGGGCATGAGAAGTTGATTTCAATGGCATCCTGTAAAACAGATCAATATAGAGAGTCATAACAACACTAATATAATGCAGAACGAAGTCTTATCCATTAAGTCCCATATGCTTACAATTCCAGTTTCTTCAACTCTGTAAATAAGTTCCTCCCATGCAGCTTTGTTGTACTCTTCCATGATAGAAGCAATAAGTATCCTCTCTGGATACTCTTCTTTCAACTGCCTGAACTCTTTCAGCATTGTTTCAAGAGGCCGATCACTAATGAGCTCAATATTCTGCCACCCAATAATTTGTCCTTTGGCAGAACCATTTGCATCTGCTCTTAGTTTAGCATATCTTGGGGTCACATTTTTAACTTTATCGGCTTCCAAAGACACCTAAGGGAAGAAAAAGAAATCGATTAAAAATGAAAAGACTTGTTTTCTCCTTTCGGCATCAATCACACCGGAGAAAGCCATGCTTCTTAATAAGATATTCAACTATACTTGTGTCACCAACCCAAGTTTGCACCATCTCAGTCAAGATAAACCAATCATGTTATCATCAAGTCAATAAAATCATTAAGAATATTTTAAATATTGGGAAGATGAACTCTGTTCATTTCATATCGTTCTTATATAATAGAAACTAATATGGTGTTAGCTAACAAACTGAATGATAATTCTTTACTCTCCACTCTTTTCAGCATAAATAAGTAAAAAGTGCTGATCTCACTTTGTAATGGACAAAAAACATTTTTTCAAAAGTGAAAAAGGGTTTATCTCACTTGTCAGTGACAACTACTTTTTTAGGTCTACTTGATCTTTAGAATCAGCACATGCAGAACTCCATAACAAGTTGTAAATGATTACCCGACACATCATCTAAGACCCTACATAGATGATCTCAAGGGCAGATCCAATGTTATGGTACCTGGGTCATCTGAATCCCGTACTTTCGATGCTTAAAAATCGCGACAAATAGTAGATATGACACCACAACTTTAAAAATATAATACGTTCAACACTAACAACCTTAAAGATTGAATACATAAAATTTTAATACAGGATCTGCCTCGGGTCATGATCTCCAATATCTAACAAAGAAGATCAATATAAATTCATGTCATTCTCCAAAATGCTCCCAACTCAGTCACATACAAATCAAAAGCTCAATATAGTTTCTTCTTTTATTTAGACTTTTCATCCTCGTACTTAATCGAATCTCATTAAAGACATCAAAAGTACAACTAACAGATAACAAAAACAACTGGCACTAGATCCACAACTAAAAAGTACTAGTAAACAAAAGTAGTACGGAATTCAAAAAAAACTTTTACCGTTTTGGCAATAACAGCACCCCATCCTTCATCAAAGGCTCTCTTCATGACAGTATAATTAGTCCCAGGAGGACCCGACCCGATAACAAACGGGTTAGGCATTTTCAACCCGTTAACAGTAACACTAAGATCAGGTTCCACAGAAGACTGATGACCCTCTGAAGCCATAACTCTCAACCCAACTCGTCTTCTACCCAAATTAACCCGACCCATCATAGGGAATAGAGTACCCGAATTACCATCATGTCCAATTCTGATACGTTGTGCCAATCCAAGAGAAGCCATAGCTGGAAAAAGATTGATTGAAACTTGGTTGTTGTTGTTTTGGACTTAGTAGAAAGTTGGAAGATCGAAAAAGATGAAAATGAATATCTAGGAATCTGAGTTAGAAAGAAATTGGTAGTAATACTATTATTTAAATATAGGTGTTGATTGGAGTTGTTTAGTTGTATTTTAGGAGGAGAGATCAAGAGTGAGAGAGACAAGGGAAAAAATAAACGCTTACTCTTTTTATAATATCTCTTAGAGATCAAGAAACAGATGACGTTAATCTTTTTTAATGGTGATAGATAACTGAACATGGAGATGATCTGTGAAGGTGTTTATTAAAAGAAAAGAAAAAGAATTTCATGGAATGCTAAAAAATTAGATAGGGAAATGAATTAGGAATTATGGAAAAGGGTTAAAAATGCCCTCTACTTTCATAAAATGATTATATTTGTCTTTAGTTAAACTTTAGGGTTATTAAAGTATGCAAATATACCCTTCTATTTAATAAAAATCCACACGGGCTAACATTTAGCTGACATGGACTCCACGTGGCATGTCATGTCAGCGTCACAGTTTTTCCACTCACACAAGACCCCATTTTCCTTCTCTTCTACACAAAATATACATGCACAACACACCCATATACACACACAACACACCCATATACACACACATATCCATATACACCATACACACACTCACTGATTTAGACTACACACACAGACCCAGAACAACAATAGCGAAAAACAGACCACGTCCGAACATCGACATGAAACAAGAATTCAACTACAACAGAACCAATCCCTGCTTATGCGATTTGGTCGCCGAAATTGACAGAAAAACAGTTTGTCTTGGTCGTTGTCGAATCGCCGGCGAGATCTGGTCGCCTGAACGAGCTCGGGTGTCTCGCTGCTTCACTCGCTACTTCACTCTCTCTCAAGCTCCCTCTCTTTTCACTCAATATCTCCCTCTCTCGATCGGATATGTGTGTATTAGTGTGTGACCAGTGAGTGTCTTCTCTGTGTGTGCGTTGGGAGCAAGAAAAGAAAAAGAATGGAGACTCTCCCAAAAATCCTGTGGGTGTTTGTATTCCTTTGGTCTATTTTGTAAAAAATGAGAAAATAAAAAAAATGGAGAGTGTGTATGGTGTATATGGATATGTATGTGTATGTCTATGTGTGTGTTGTGTGTGTACATGGGTGTGTTGTGTATGTATATTCTGTGTAGAAGAAAAGGAAAATGGGGTCTTGTGTAAGTGAAAAAAATGTGACGCTAACATGGCATGCCACGTGGAGTCCATGTCAGCTAAATGTTAGCCCGTGTGGACTTCCGTTAAATAGAGGGGTATATTTGCATGCTTTAGTAACGACGGAGGTATATTTAACTCTAAAGTTTAACTAAGAGCAAATATAATCAATTTATGAAAGTAGAGGGGTATTTTTGACACTTTTTCCTAGGAATTATTTGTTTGTATTTAATAGGTTTGAATCTGAATGGTTCAAACTTTACTTCATATTATTATGTATATTTATTTTTTATTAAAATCATAGCTTTTAACAGGTTCAAATACGTCTTAATTATTTATGTCTTAATATTCTTGTGTTGAATAATATTCACCAGTACTTTATCTATAATCATCAGTCACCATCACTATCCCTTCTACCACCACCATCAACCGCCACCACCAACCACTTTCAACATCAAAGCCAACATTGACAATTAATATCGCTATCAACCACTATTATTAGCCGTTACAAAATCTATCACCTCCATTATTCTAATTATATCCACTGCTATCGGCATCTCAACGCTAACATTAATGCCAATTTCACCACCATCATAAACCACTACCGACCAACTCATCTATCACCATCACTAACTAGCACTAATATATGATTAACCTCCACACATTCTTTGGCCACTACCACCATCATTGTCATCGGTATCGCCACCTATACCATCACTTCAACGCAATGGCGGAGTCAGAATTTTCATTGAGGAGGTTCAGAAGTAAATATACGGACTAGCCGAAGGGGGTTAGCATATACTATATATACATAACAATATTTTTGATCATGTAAAAATTGTGTCATTTTTCAACGAAAGAGATTCGGATGAACCCTTGAATTCAACGTGGCTCCCCCACTGCTTTAACCACTATCATCTCTACAATTTATCTCTACTAAAAACCATCTACATTATCACAGCTAATAACGTTTTCAACTATCACCAACACATCATACATTCATTCTTCAGTCATCGTAATCAATACCTTCAAAAACTATCATCAACCAACTTCACATCACAATCACCATCACGGCTATCAATCACCACCGTCGTAGTAGTCACTAAAATACCAACTATCTCTATTATCACAACTATCACCATCAACATTACTAGTCACTAACATTAATCATTACTACCACCACTACTAGTACAAACCATCTCCACTATCACGTACTAACAAACATAATTTTTTTCAATCAAATAATAATTTTATTGTATTGATTCAAATATTTTCTTAATAAATAATTAATTTTTTATATGAATTATATTTTTTATTATATATACAAATAAATAAATTTTATACTGTTGAAAAACAAACAATCTTAATCATTCAGTTTTCAAATCTACAAACAACATTTTAATCATTCTAATGTGCATTCAGATTTAAACCTCTGAATTATTGATACAAGCATAAAGAGCACAAGGATTACAAGGTCTTATCAAAGGTTCATGCTTCGAATTGTCAAAGGTTCACACCTCGGATTTGAAAATGCTTGAAGACGTTTTGGAACCATTACAAAGCCTTGTTCAAGTTGAAGATTGGAGAAAGGGTCCTTACAATCCAAGACCGCTTATACTTGGGATTATTAAGGGTAATATTGTCTTTTGATAGCTCTCTTTTACACTCCAAAGGAGCACCCTTCATTAAGGGTATTTTAGTCATTGTTATGTAATAGTATAAATAGACCTATTAGCTTCTATTTTCCTTAGACTTTGATGAATTGATATTGAGTATTACTCTTAGTGTAGTTTCTTTCCTTAGTGTAGGGTTTGGAGAAACCATCTTAGTGTAGGTCTTGGAAAAGACATCAAAAAAAATTTGAGAGTTTAATACAATTGATGGATTTCATTTGTGTTGAACATTTTGGTAAGAAAGGTATGATTGAGGAAGTGTGAGTCCTTTGGTCCATCTAAGAGGAAGGTTTGAGCTTCTATTGGTGAGGTGTGATTGATGATTTGATACACCATCTTTTGTTAATCACTTGGTAGGAGTAAAAGTCTTTCTACTATCTTTACATTTTATGCATTCTTCTTCATCTCCCTTTTTTCTAGTTGCTGATTTTTGTTCCTTTTGTGTCCATTTTCGGTTTTAGCCTTCCTTTAGACTATCAATTATAATAAAAACAAACAACCTTAGTATTCCCTCCCTCGTATCATTTTGATACATAATTCAAAAAATAATAAATAATGCAATAATTTTATTATATAAATATAATATTTTTAAAAATATATTGAATAATAAATAATATTGAATAGACAAAATAAATATTATTAGATATTTATTTTTGATATAATAAGCAAGCAAAAAATGAATGCAAGGAGATATGCCGAGTGTTGTGGACTAGTAGTTATGTGCAAGTTAACGAACTGTTCATTCTCATATTAGAATTTTATATATCAATTCGTATGGTTTGCCCTCTTACTACGACACCTTTTACATGTTTTTTTATTTGAATTTTTTTTTAGTTTAGATTATAATTACGAAATATAGCTACATTTTATTTTATTATGTGATTATCAATTATATCAATAAAAGTATATTTAAGTGGTAGATATTAATCATATGAGGTTATGATCAGTCGTATTAGAACATATCGTATCAATTAAAAATGTGCAAATAAATTGTATTAGCATTTACTATGACAAGCGCGTATATAATGTATATTTACTACAAAATCTGAAATGCAGCTATGTTTCATAATTTTTTGAACAAACTGCAATTATATATCGTAAATATAAGAGAAAATGGTCAAAAGCCCTCTCAACCTCTACCTCAAATCCTAGCTACACATTTACACTTTGCGGTGATCCTATGACCCTCCTAAACTATTTAAAAATAGAATATATACCCGTCTAAAAGTTCATACCCAGATCTGTACAATTGAGAGAGTTGCACGCGCCTATCAACTAACGCCACGTAATATTATTATTTTTTATATTAAAAAATTATTTATATCCTATTTTTTCCTTATTTTTTCAAAGTTCATCATCTTCTTAATTTGAAATTGAAAACGAAAGGGAACAAAAAGGGAAGGCTCATCATCATCTTCTTCTTAATTTGAAAAAAAAAAAGTGCACAAGAAAGGGAAAGGTGCTCTTCATCTTCTTAATTTAAAAATGGAAACGAAGGAATCATAGATACACATGTTAATTTTGTTTTGATTTTTTAATCCTTATTCACAAAAAGTGTTGGGTTCATAATTTTATTGCTCTTGTGAATTTGGATGTTGTTCAAATGATTCCAAGTGATGGAATTATTATGAATGATCAAGTTCCAACTATGAATGCAGAATTAAACACTTTTAGTGATCAAAATCAGAATCCCGAAATCGGTAATTTAGCCAAAATCGTGACAAACTCAAAAAAATTAAAATACAAAATCAAACTACTGTGGTACAAATTGGTCACGATGCAGCTATGGAATTTCGAAGAGCAGTTCTTAGCACCCCTACTCGCAAAAATTCTGATCAGTTGAGTGAAAATTGAAGCTCCGACGAAGCTGCAGATTTCGACGATGAAGTTTCGGTGGGTGTAATGAGGCAAAGTCAACATCAAAATGTTCAGGATGATAATATGAACATACCCATTTCAAAAGCTTTTGGATGCCATTGATGAGTTCTTGAATGCCATTATTTGAGTTCTTGGATGCCATTGTCTGTGAGAAAGAAGAAGAAGAAAAAGAAGAAAGAAAGAACATGAATAAATAAAAAGAATAATTAAAAATGAATAAAGAAAAAAATATTAAAAATAAATTTGTAATAAAAAATTCGTTCTCACTCTCTTTAAAGAGAGTGAAACACACTCTCTTACCATATCAGCGTTTGGGGGGTAATAATTCCATTTTTAAATAGTTCAGGGGGGCCATAGGATCCATGCAAAGTATAGGAGTGTAGTTGAGATTTGGGGTAAAGGTCGGGGGACTTTTGACCATTTTCTCTAAATATTTGTTATGTCATGTAATTTTTTTATTTGAGTTTTATGTATAGGTTTGTGGATAGTAGGGGTGAACGTTCGGTCGGTTCAATCTGATTGTTTAATATCGGTTCGATTTATCAATTTTCGGATTGACTAAAATGACATCCGTAACCAAATCGAAATAAATTCGGTTTGGTTCGATTTTACAAATTCGGTTCGGTTATTTTGAATTTTTATTTCGGTTTGAAATATTAAAGTAGTTAGCCTCTCTTTTTCATAATTGAGCATTTAAAATTGATGGATTTTTTGAGAAAAAAATATTTTTTTCAAACCTTTTTTCATTCCCAAATATAAATAACTCAACATGGATGAAAAGAAATGAAATAATCATAAGTTTAACATAATACATAACGTCATTAATCATTACATATAATATAACCTTGCATAAATAGTCCATAAAATAGTTCAAAGTTACCAAAATAGTCCATAAAATATTTGAGTAACTAAAACAATCTATAAACAGCCTGCGGCGTATGCGAATTTGCTGTTAAATATCAATTGTGAATGTGAATTACTAAATATTATATATATAATATATATAATATTATATTATATATATATATATTAATATTATTATATATATATATATATTATATATAATATATATATTATTTATTTGTTTATAAAATTTTGTTTTTTTGATTTAATCGATATTTTTTTAAACCGAACCGAAAAATCAAAATTTTAAAATTACCAACCGAATCCGATTCGAAAAATCGAAACCAAAATTAAATTTCAATTTGATTTTTTGGTTTTTTTAGTTTAAACCAAAATATGCCCACCCCTAGTGGATAGGGACTTGATTTTCTCGTATACAGGGGCGGAGCTGCGTGGTATTCAGGGGGTTCACCCGAACCCCCTTCGTCGTAAAAATACACTATATATGGTACAGTCTTTTTTCTATGTGTATATATATTAAACTGAACCCTTTTAATATAAGAAAAATAATTGGCTCAGTGGCAAAAGGGGTGCAAATTTGTACACATACGACCCCCTGGTTGCGGGTTCGATTCCCAGTTGCAACAAGAGTTTTACATTTTTTAATTGCTTCTTGTGTTTTAGAATTTTAAAAAGAAAGTTTATTTCTAAAGACCAAATGATGTTGTTTCCCACATTAAGTTTATTTTTAAAGATCAAATGACGCCATTTCCCCCACTTTCAGAAAAAGGTCAAATTGAATTAAATTAAAAAATTATCACTATCAAGTTTCAACATTGTTTCACTCTCTTCTTCCTTCAATTCTTGAAATACCCGATAGCCAATTATTTTTACCAATTTAAAAAAGGCTTTCAAAGTGTTCTTCATTCTCATTTGCACTAAATCTTCAAGTATGTCTCTTAATCTATTCTTTAACTGTTGAAATTGTTCTTTAATTTCTTGTTTAGGGTCAAAAATTGGGTTACAATTTCTTTCATGTTTTGATGCTCGAAGTTGATTTATATTTTGTATGTTGTGTTTATTTTGGTGTGTAAGTGATTGTGGAAGTATTGAGTATCCAATTGGATTCAAAATAGTAAGAATTTTATTTGCACACCAAGTGTTTGTCAAATTTCCCAAATGAAACTTTTAAGAGTTTTTCTATAATTTTTAGGAAATTTCTCAGTGATTATGAGTTGTGATTTATGTTCTTTGGTTTATATATCATGTGTTAACACAAATTGATGAAAATAATTCATGTCTTACTTGAATTTTGCTTGATTTTATTTTTTTCAAAATATCTTATTGCTTGATTTTTGTAAATTCTAATTAAGTTCTTACTTTACGATCACAACATTCGATGAAGAAATATTTTACCACTATCCCAAAATCAAATTTAGTCTCCACGATTTCGAAATTCAATTTAGTCTCTCCTAATCATAATCAATCTCATCAAGAAGAAAATGCCAACCATTCTGAAATAATATTGCCTCCTTCTCAAGAATTTGATTTGAGTTCTTTAAAGTTTGATCCAGGAGAAAGAATTTCAATATTGAAGTATCCTTGAAGTATCCTTCAAAACATCGTGATCTTATTAGAATAACGTATCTCTTGAATGGTCCTTGTCAACCTCGTTTGAAGCCTCACGAGTATCCTCAAATAGATATTTTTTTATTAATGCGGCGTTCAATCATGAATGGTTTGATGATGTATATCATGATTGGTTGGAGTATAGTGTTAGTAAAGATGCAGTCTATTGTTTGTATTATTAGCTTTTTAAAGACAATAGCATTCATCAGGGTGGAGGTGAAGTATTTTCAACTACGAGATTCAAAAGTTGGCATAAAAAGAAGAGTCTTGGAAAACATATTGGTCTACCAAATAGCATACACAATCAATCAAAGAAGAAATGCCAAGATTTATTATGCCAACGACAATTGATTCAATTTGAATTTGATAGGCAATCGAATCAAATTAAAAAGGGATATTTCATTCACTTAACTGCTTCGGTTGATGTAGTAAGACTTCTCATAACTCAGGAATTTGCATTTCGAGGTCACGATGAATCTAAATCATCACGTAGTAGAGGTAACTTTCTTCAAATACTCTCATGGTATGCAAAAAAGTGTGATAAAATTCGTGACTATGTGCTAGAACATACTCCTCTAAATGATCAAGTGACTTCTCCAATGATTCAAAAAGACATTGTGACTGCATGTAAACTAGAGACAATTAAAGCTAATCTTGAGGAATTAAATGGTGATTACTTTGCTTTACTAGTTGATGGTTCTTTTGATGTATCCCGTAAAGAGCAAATGGCTATTGTATCATGATATATTGATAGAATGGGATTTGTAATGGAGTTACTTATTGACATTATTCATGTTCAAGATACTAGTGCTTTATCTTTAAAGGGGGCAATCGTTAATTTACTTGCTCAACATTCCTTATGTCTATCATCCGTACGTGGACAATGTTATGATGGGGCAAGTAATATGCAAGGTGAGATAAATGGTCTTAAAATGTTGATTAGGCAAGAAACCAAATCGGCTCATTCTATCCATTGTTTTGCTCATCAACTTCAACTAACTCTTGTTGGAGTCTCAAAAAAGTGTATTGAAGTGGGAAAACTTGTGGTGTTAGTTTCAAATATTTTAAATGTATTGGGATCTTCCTTTAAGCACATGGATGAACTTCAAGATTCTCAAAAAGATAAACTTCAAGAGGCATTAGATATGGGTGAAGTTACTACCGGTAGAGGCTTGAATCAACAACTTGGTCTATCAAGAGCTTGTGATACTCGTTGAGGATCCCATTATAAATCCTTTAGAAATTTTATTTTGATGTTTGACTCTATTCTTGATGTTCTTGAATCACTTGTTCTTGATGCAGGAAATATGGATGAAAGAGCCAAGGCAATGGAAAATCTTGAAGCTTGTCGAACATTTGAGGTTGCTTTCATGTTGCACTTGATGAGATATATTTTGGCTATTACAAATGAACTTAATAAGTGCTTACAAAAAAAGGGAGCAAGACATTGCAAATGCTATGCTACTTGTTGAAGTAGCAAAGAGAAGGTTGCAATTTTTAAGGGATAATGAATGGTATTCTCTTATATATTGATAAGGTGTCTATATTTTGTACCCAATATGATATTTGATGCATAACTTTGAAGAACCATATGTTAGCTCTTTAAGATCCTGATGTAAACTTGCTAGCTATACAGTCTTACATCATTACCGTGTTGAAGTGTTTTGCAATATTATAGATTATTGCTTGTTTGAACCCAACTAACTCATTTTCAAGTTTTGAAATCAATAAAATAATGAGAATGACGGAGTTATATCCAGACGACTTTGATGAATCTAATATGGGTACTCTTGAGAGTCAACTTGCAAGTTACTTTATTGATGTTTGTGATGTTGATGAAAGGTTCTCTGATCTCAATGGGCTATGTGAAATTTCCAAAAGATTAGTGCAGACAAAGAAACATTCAAATTATCCTCTAGTATTTCGCTTAGTGAAACTTGCTTTACTTCTACCCGTTGCTACCGCATGCATTGAAAGAGCTTTTTCGACAATGAAGTATATCAAGAATGACTTGTGGAGTCAAATGAGTGATGATTTTTTTAGTGGTTGTTTGGTGCCTTATCTAGAAAAAGATGTATTTGATAATATTTCTAATGATACTATTATTAAGACATTTCATGATATGAAAACTCGTAGAATACAATTGTAAATTATAATAATATATGTACTTGCATTTTGAATAGTAAAGTTATAATACTAGCTGAAATTGAACGATGTTCAGGAGAATCTCTTGGCTTCCTTTCTTTTTCTTGTTGTCACCTATTTGTTTAGCGTTGTCTTTTGCTGTCATAATATTACTACATTGCCCAGTGTTTGAGCATTATAGGCTCCAGGAGTAATTAGTTGCTTGGACAATTGCGTTTTTTATTCCTGGTTGGCTTCATGTGATCATGGGTATATTGGTGTTGACTCTTGGCCAA
This sequence comes from Capsicum annuum, assembly GCF_002878395.1. Classification (NCBI taxonomy): domain Eukaryota; kingdom Viridiplantae; phylum Streptophyta; class Magnoliopsida; order Solanales; family Solanaceae; genus Capsicum; species Capsicum annuum. The sequence continues at coordinate 238,344,619 of NC_061113.1, forward strand.
GATTTGCCTGATGAAAACTGTGGCGCTTTACAGAAGATGGGTAATGTTGCTAAAGATAAATTAGGTAATGTAAGTCCAAATTATATCCAAGACAATATTTTTGTAATTTTGTTTCTTGTTTAGAAGATAATTTTTTTCCAATTCTATCTCTTTCTTAATTTTAGATATCGTAGTATGCTGCTACCAAGTACAAACTACAGGACATGAATTTTGTCCTGCTCTATGGATACTCTATGGGAGTTGAATTGTCCACAAACAATGCGATTGCGGAGTACTTTTTCGACAGGTTTGTTTTTTTAAATATATATATATTGACGAACTGTGTTAGAAGCAGAGCCAAAAATTTTGAACTATTTTTACCATTGTAGTGAAAATTTTTCTTATAAGAAGGGATTCATGTGTGCGTATTGAACCTCTTATTGTGACCCAACCCGCTTATTTATGTATATTAGTAGCATCCTTACTTATGTTGAACCCTTGATAAAGATTCTCCTCCGCCACTGCTCGTATAGCATACAAATATTTCCACTTACGAATTAGTCTTTGTGTTGAATTTGGCTGCATGTTCATTCCTTTATGTTCTAAAATTTATTGGCGGACTAATTTAAAATTGCGTTCTAGAAAAATCATTACTGAGATTTTTGCATTTCTTAGCAAAATATACTTTATTCTTAGAATTCAAAATCAGAATATCTATTCAGAATAAATAAGTAATTTTTTACCTCCACAATAAATTTTTAGTGATGACCTGGAGGAGGAGTTGGTCAATGCATTTTGACATGAAGATGTGCTTGTAAGTTGTAATTCTATTTTATGTGGTGATGATTAACTATAGAGAGATTTTTGCATTTCTTAGCAAAATATACTTTATTCTTAGAATTCAAAATCAGAATATCTGTTCAGAATAAATAAGTAATTTTTTACCTCCACAATAAATTTTTAGTGATGACCTGGAGGAGAAGTTGGTCAATGCATTTTGACTTGAAGATGTGCTTGTAAGTTGTAATTCTATTTTATATGGTGATGATTAACTATAGAGAGATTGGTATGGTAAAAAAAAATAGCTTGTATATCATATTATTGACAAAAAAATGATATATTTAAATAATTAATTAGCTAGAAGATAAGATGTTATTATTTTTAAATAGTGGAGCGAACAAGCTCCTAAATCATTGTAGCAAAGTTTTCATGTGATCAACTTGGTAACATGCATGAGAAGATTTTACTATCTGTTTCTTTCAATAATATATTTCAGTTTGATCAATTAATAATGGATATGAGTATATATTTAGTTAATTGATATGAGTATATATTTAGTTAACTTTCAAGGTTGGAAATAACATCATCTTATGTTGTATTTTAAAATGCATAGAATGACATTAGTTATTACGTGAAGGCAAAATCAGTAAGGGGGCTTACCTATAAATATTTTAATATGCACGTAAAATTTATTAAAGGGAAACGTTCATTATTAGAAATTTCTCTATTCATAATGTTTGAATCCGAGATGTATGAATTATGATTAAGGAACGCAACTAGCTCATTCGCCCTACAACTTTCTATTTACAACCTCATGTTATTTAAGGATCTCTCTATAATTAAGAACCAAAAAAAATTGATTGTAACTTGATCTTTTAAACGGATGCTGCTGTATAAATTTAATTATGAAATTTTATCATTTAACTAGTTCATATCTTCTTTAAATACTTTGTAATATAAGTTGAACTAAAGAACATTTTTGACTAAATATTATAACAGTCTGTAATATACATTGAAGTTACTTTAGGATACTTTAAAAGCTTAGAATTAGAACTGTGAACCATCACATGTTGTTAACTCGAGGAGTGCGTGTTGCTTTTCAACGTTTTCGGGTATAAGAATTTGCAATTTGACATCGTAATCTCAACACTAGTTCAAGTTTAAAACAAGAACACTATGAAGTACAACAACACCCTCAACACAAGATCAAAGTGATCTTTCTAAGAAGTGTGTTTTATTTTTTCAGAAATTAAGATGAAACAGAAATGTAAAGTCAAGTCCCCCAACTTCACGGAGTGTCCTTAAGGAATAATTCCCCTCACTTAAAATGACTTTCAATCCAACTATAGTGGTACCTCAAATAATTGGATTCGTCGAACTCACTCAACGATTTGATTGATCACAAGGAATGTTTTGAAGACAAGAAGGGTTTGTATTTCAAAAAAAAATTCATACCAAAACCTGTGGATATAAATGCAGGTTTATATAGCCAACAAGTGCCCCTTTCGAAAGGTGGCAATGGTTCATCCGAAAAGGTGTATCCTTTGGAAGAGTCATGTCTGTTCATTCGAAATATTGTGTCTTTTTCTGAACAGACACAACTATCTGAACAGTCACTCCTTTTCCAAAATAATATGTCTTTTCATAAAAAGTTGTGTCCCTCCATTTTTCATTCGCACCAATTGAACCCAACAATCCCCCACATGAATGGGAAATGACTATTCTTTGTAAAACTTTACGGACAAATATGTGGTCATCAAGCAAAGACTGATTGCATTAGGATAAGTGGGTATTCCTTTGAACTTTCCATAGTGAACATGCATCGGATGCACTCGGTCAATCGGTAGATTTGATATCTTTGAACCATTAAACTTTAATGTACACCTAGACAATATATGTCACACAACCAGCCTTTTACCTTTTACGGTTCTCACGGTTTATTCTTTTCAGCCAGGAACACGTCCCGATTTTATGAGAGCTTAGAAAACAGGCCTTTACTAACATTCTCCTGGAAGCGGCTTCCACTTTGCCCTCACATAGGTGATTTCTAAATGTTCAATCCTATAGATTAAACTATTTGATCAAATCTGTCAAATTTAGATAATCATTAAAAGACTTTTCATCTTAAGTCTTATCCTTGTTTACTAAACGTTGTCTACATCATGAGAATGGGTTGGTATTTTGATAATGTTGAACCTGTTAGACACAACATTGTTTGATTTCGTTGAACTTAGCTCTTGGGATCTCCAGTCTGCTAAGTAGAATTATTGCCATCCTGACTTGTCCTAGGCCTTAAACCCTTTCCGTTGGATGTTCTCTCAACTCCTTCTCTAGATAGGTCTTTTGTAAGTAAATCCGACACATTATCGTTTGACATCACATAGTCTACAGTGATAATTCCACTAGAGAGAAGTTTTCTAACAGTATTATGTCTCCGTCTTATGTGACGAGATTTACTGTTGTATATCATGCTCCCTGCCCTAACTATCGCCGCTTGGCTATCACAGTGTATACATATTGGTGCCATTGGTTTAGGACAATAAGGAATATCTTTCAAGAAATTTTGGAGCCATTCTGCTTCTTCACCGGTTTTATCTAATGCGATAAATTCAGATTCCATTGTTGAGCGAGCAATACAAGTCTGTTTGGATGATTTTTAAGAGACCGCTCCTCCACCGATAATATACACATATCCACTCGTGGATTTTACTTCGTTCGATCCGGTGATCTAATTTGCATCACTATATCCTTCAAGTACCGCAGGATATTTATTATAATACAAAGTGTAATCTTGAGTGTATTTAAGATACCCCAAAACTCTTTTCATTGTCATCCAATGAGTTTTATTAGGATTACTCATGTACCGACTCAACTTACTTATAACGCATGCTATGTCTGGTTGCGTACAGTTCATTATATACATTAAACATCTCAATAATCTTGCGTACTCCAATTGTGAGTCACTTTCTCCTTCATTCTTTTGAAGTTCAAAGCTCACATCCAATAAAGTCTGGGCAATACCAAATTCCATATACTTGAATTTGTCAAGTACCTTTTTTATGTAATGAGATTGTGACAATTCCAACCCTTGTGGATTTCACATCCGCAACTCCAAGGTCTTTTATATCAAACTTGCTCTCGAGCATTCATTTTGTTGTATTTATGTCTGAAATGTCTCTACTGATGATCAACATATCATCCACATATAAACGCACAATGACTTGGTGATTTGGAGTGTCTTTAATATAAACACATTTATCACATCAATTAATTTTGAATTTGTTTGCCAACATGGTTTGGTCAAAATTTGCATGTCATTGCTTAGGTGCTTGTTTTAGTCCATAAAGTGACTTAAAAAGTTTACACACCTTATTTTTTTTTTTGGAACTACAAAACCGTCAGGCTGTTCCATTTAAATTTCTTTCTCCAATTCTCCATTTAGGAATGCGGTTTTTACATCCATTTGATGGATTTCAAGATCATATACCGCCTCCAAGGCAATTAACATTCAAATAGACGTTATCCTTGTTACCGGTGACTATGTATCAAAGTAATCAAGGCCTTCTTTTTGTTTGAAGCATTTTACTACAAGTCTTACCTTGTATTTTTCAATAGTACCATTCACTTTAATTTTTCTTTTGAAGATCCATTTAGATCCTAAAGGTTTGTTTCCTGGAGGAAGATCAACCAATTTTCATGTATGGTTGCTTAAGATTGAAACAATCTCACTATCGACTGCCTCTTTCCAAAAGGATGAGTCTGAAGACGTCATCGCTTTCTTAAATGTTTGAGGATCATTTTCTAAGAGAAATGTTACAAAATCTGATCCAAACGAAGTTGATGTTCTTTGACGTATACTACGTCTTGGATTCTTATCATTATGTACATTCTCACTTGGTTCATCTCGAGGTCATTTAGACCCTCCAATAGACTGTTCATGTCTAGTTTCATACGGATAAATATTTTTAAAGAATTCAGCGTTATCTGATTCAATTACCGTATTTTCATTAATATCCGAATGTTCAGATTTATGAATAAAAAACCGACATGCTTTACTACTTTTAGCATATCCTATGAACACGCAGTCCACCATCTTAGGTCCTATCTTAATTCTTTTAGGCATAGGAACTTGGACCTTTACTAGACACCACACAATTTGAAATACTTCAAGTTGGATTTCCTTTCTTTCCATTTTTCATAAGGAATTGATTGTGTCTTACTATGGAAAACTCTATTGAGTATTCGGTTGGCTGTAAGGATAGTCTCCCTCCACAAGCTTTGTGGTAAACCTGAACTTATAAGTAAGGCATTCATCATTTTCTTCAAAGTTTGGTTTTTTCTTTTCTCAATTCCATTAGATTGAGGTGAATACGGAGCCGTACTTTGATGGACAATTTCATTTTCTACACATATTTCGGCGAAGAGAGATTCATATTCTCCGCCCCTATCACTTCTTATAGTTTTGATCTTTTTCTCTAACTGATTTTCAACTTCATTTTTGTATTGCCTAAATGCATCTAGAATCTTTACTATTTAGCAAGTAGACATAACAATATATAGTGCAATCGTCAATGAAAGTTATGAAATACTTTTTCCCACCACGTGATGGTGTTGATTTCATATCACAAATATCAGTGTGGATTAAGTCTAAGAGATTAGAATTCCTTTCAATGGACTGATACGGATGCTTAGCATACTTTTATTCCACACAAGTTTGACACTTTGATTTATTAAACTCAAAGTTTGGCAAAACTTCTAAGTTAATCAGTTTTCGTAATGTTTTGTAATTAACACGGCCTAGTCGTTCAGGCCACAAATTGGGAGACTCAAGCAAGTAAGAAGAATTTAAACTTTTATTGATTTCAACATTCATTATATTCATTTTGAATGGCCCTCAACTACATACGCTTCTCCTTTACTAAGTACAATTTTTTTGGAAACAAATAAACACTTGAATCCGTTCTTGTCTAGAAGTGAAACAGAAATCAAGTTCTTTCGTAACTCAGGAACATACAAGACATTGTTAAGTGTCAACACTTTGCCGGAAGTCATCTTCAAGAATATTTTTCCTGTTCCTTCCACTTTTGCAGTAGCGGAGTTTACCATGTAGATTTTTTCTTCTACTTAAGCCGGAGTGAACGTTAAAGACAACTCCTTGTTAGCACAAACATGGCAGTTGGCACCAAAATCCATCCATCATTCACGAGGATTTCCCACCAATTTGCATTCGGAAAGCATAGCACACAGATTATCCATTTCTTTCTTAGACTCAGCCAGATTTGCTTGGTCCTTCTTCTTTCTTTTCTTCGGGGCACGATAATCCATAGAATTGTGGCCAATCTTGCCACAGTAGAAACACTTTTTCTTGAATTTTTTTTGGGGTTGATTTCTCTCATTTCTAGCTTTCTTTCACTTTTTAGAGTTGTTTTGGTCATCTTCTACAATGTTTGCTCTACTCATTGCAGAATTGTCACTTGACCTTCTTTCCGCAGCCTTATTATCTTCTTCAATACATAGTCGTACAATCAGATTTTCGACTGACATCTCCTTACGTTTGTGTTTTAAATAGTTTTTAAAGTCTTTCCACATAGGTGGTAGCTTCTCTATTATTGCCACTACTCAAAATGTTTCATTCACAATCAAACCTACAATAAAGTTCAGGTGAATACTAAGAACATTTTTAAATTGTTCAACAACGGTATTTGTCAAAATCATACCTTTCACTAGGAGATCATGGATGATCACTTGCAGTTCATGCACTTGGGAAACAACAGACTTGTTGTCTATCATTTTGTACTCCAGGAATCTTGCAACAAAGAAATATTTAGTTCCGGCATCCTCCGTCTTGTACTTTCGTTCTAGCACTCCCCATAACTCTTTTGCAGTCTTGGTTCCACTATAAATATTGTAAAGGTCATCTTGGAGACCACTCAAGATATAATCCTGCAAAGGAAATCTAGTGTTTCCAAGCTTCCACAATCACGAAGCATTTTTTTCAGAGGTTCCCTCGGGTACCTCCGGAGCTTCTTCAACCGTGAACCTTTGAAGACACAGAGTTGTGAGGTGGAAGAACATTTTCTACTGCCATCTCTTGAAGTCAATACTCATGAACTTTCCATATTTCTCTGCGGGTGCCATATCTTGCGGAGCATTAGTACGACTTGTCGTGGCAATACTAGTTGCCTCCATAGTCATTCCAACATCATGAATTTGACTATCAATCATCATTTTCTTGTCACCACAAGTTAGTATCTTAAGTATATCGAAATACTTATTAAAAAATTGCAGCAGCTTTAAACACTTCTTGTTTCTAGTTTAACGATGAAGTTTTTATGACTTTCAATCATGAACCGAGCGATCTTTAACTTGTGATGAAGATTTTATTTCTTCAAATCACTAGTTAATTTCAAACGGAGTAGAAAGCTAAAAGCTTTAATCTCCAGAAACCAAGCTATACAAATTTGAAAGAAAAAACTTTAGTGAAAAGAAAATTTCACCAAACAAGCAAATTTTTTTTCCTTTTTCTAAAAATTATTCCTTAAGATTGTTGTTTTTCAATGTTTTCGGGTACATGGTCCCTTTACCACATTGCGGTTGCGATGAATATTGAGTATACATTGAGCATTTGTGATCTTAAAGACTTTTACAGTTTTTAATGGGCTTAAATGAAAGCTATAGTCAACTTAGAAGTCACATACTGTCCAAGAGGTCGATTATTAGTGTCAATGAAGCTTATGCCATCATTACTCAAGAAGAAAATAAAAGGACCTTGGTTGTTACAAAAGGACACAAGGAAACTATGTCCTTGTTAGCAGGGAAGACACAAGGGTCTAAGTATCAACCTAAGCCATCTGATTTTTCTTTATCTACTGCCAAAAGGACTCAATAATTTTGTGAGTATTTTGTCTTTAGGAATCATGTTATGAAAGATTGTTATCAATTGGTAGGCTACCCCCAAATTTTCAGAGCAAAAGGCCAGTATTTCAGTCTAACTCAGCACCAGGTCCTAAACAGGATAGTCATACAGGTCATCATTCTCCAGGAAGTTACAGACCTCCATATGCTACTTTTAGACCTGCAGGAGTTAACATATCAGCAGGGTATAGACCACCAGCTAGAAGTTGAGGCTATAGACCTCAAGCTCATTTTACCACCACTGATAGTGGTGCCTCCTCTTCATCACCAATGCCATATTTTTTCACAGATCAGTAGTATGAATAACTAATGGGGTATGCTGGACAGAGATAAAAGTCAAAATCATGCTCAACCTCTTACTTTTAACTTAGTAGGTATCAATTGACTGTTGTCTACTGCTTTTGCCTGTGAATGGATAATAGATTTAGGTTCCACACATCATGTTACTCCATGTAAAGACCTGTTTAGTTCTATTGTTAACCTACAAGGTAATTCCAATGACAAAGTACAGGTTCCAACTGGTTGCATAACTAATATTACTCATGCAGGAAATGCTACAATATCAGTATCACACGAATTACAAAATATGTTACATGTTCCTTCCTTCAAGTTCAACTTGCTCTCAGTATCAAAATTGATAAGGCAATTGTCCTGTGTTGTTACCTTTTTCCCTTACTTTTACTTATTTTAGGCTCTCTCCAATGGCAAGGTCATGGGGATCGGTAGAGAGTAGGAGGTATTGTACATCTTAAAAAATAGCTTGAAATCTACTACAGGAAAATCTTTTACTACTTCAATTCATGCAGAAGACATATTGTGGCATTGCAGGTTAGGTCATCCCTCTAGGGGAGCTATGCAGCTTGTAGATTCTTTTCCAAGAAAAATGAACATCAAAATACATGATAGTTGTGATATATGTCCATTAGCAAAGCATCATAGGTTACCTTTCTCTGTTAGTACTAGTAAATCAATTGCTCCCTTTAATCGAGTTCACTTGGATGTCTGGGGACCATTCAAGAAGCCTACATATGATAATAAGTGTTCATTTGTTACTCTAGTTGATGATTTTAGTCAATATACTTGATGATTCTAGTAGATATACTTGGATTTGTCTCATTCAATCGAAATATGAAGTGTTCATGATATTGCAGAGTTTTCTTTCATTAATAAAAACTAAGTTTTGTGTTTGTGTTACAAATTTTAGATCTGACAATGGGACAGAATTTGTTAATACTCAGTGCAAAGATTTATTTGTTTCTCATGGTATACTTCACCAAACTAGTTGTGTTTACACACCTCAACAGAATGGGACAGTTGAAAGAAAACATAAGCACATTCTTGAAGTAGCTAGAGCCTTGAAATTACAAAGTGGGATACCAACTAGATTTTGGGATGATTGTGTAAAAATTATTGTGTACCTTATCAATAAATGTAATACCCCATACTTTTTTCAAGCTTGAAATTGTCTCAAGAATGTTAGAAGATTTCTTTGAAAAATGAATCCACTTTTGTACATGTGGTATTTTTAAGATTTTCACTTTTTTGTCATGTGAAAAATTGAATTAACTTTCCAACGATACCAATTTCATCAAAATCCAACATCAGAGGAGAAAGTTATAGCCAAAATACAGAAGGTAGTAAAAACCGCCCAGGTGCGACGGTGAGGCCACAGACGTCGGACTAGTGACGGACCATCGCCCACGACCGTCGTAAGGAAAACAGTGAGGCCACCTTCTGGATAAGGTGCGACGGGTAGGTTGACGAATTGTCGAATTTGCGACGGACCGTCGCTACTTAGGCAGTAAACCTTTTTCTTGGTCCACGTACGACGGTTGAAATGACGGACCGTTTCCCTAATGATGGACCGTCGCACGAGCCATTACAGGTACCGATTCGTTAAATTAAAGCCATTTTAAAAGGTTTTTTTTGGTCTTTTACCACCCGTTTATATACCCAATTATATCCGACCAAAGCTCAGAAATTAATTTTTCTTTCACAACAACAAAACTAGGGTTTTCTATCTAACATTAATCTCCAAGAACAAAATCCAAATCTTCTTCAAGAACTAAGAGATTCAAATTCTTCAAGTTCAAGAATTTCAAGAAACTCAACCCAGGTATGCATAGTGTTCATTCATGGACTCCTTCCGTCCATGAAGCCCAAGAATCTCTTTTCAAAGTTTAAATTTATGGATTTCCTTTATGAATTTCATGATTGGGCTGCTCTTGTTCATGTTGATAATAAGTAATTGAATTCTATTCCATGTTGGGGGATAAATTTTATATGGATTTGATTAGTATAGATGTAGATTCATGTAAACCTATGATTAAAACCTTGAATGATGAAATTAGAATTGAATCATGATGTTTAATTATTGTATAATGTTGTTTACACACACTATGCCTACCATGTGTTTGTTTAAATGCCTAGATGAAGGAAAATGCCCAACTAGCATGATATCATGAAATCTCCATGTATGTACAGGTTTATGCCTATCACATGTTTTGATGGAATGCTTCTATAAATGTATTAGGGATTATGATGTTAGTTATATGTTCAAGTAAGTTATGCTTGGTCAGTTTCCTTCCATCGAGTCCTGGGGGTATGTACTTGTACCCAAAATATTAGTTGTATGCCTAGAGCCATGTCATGTTTCCACAATACTATCAGTCAAGCTATAATCCTTAGATTTCAGACAGTCTTATGACTCAGGAAACTCCATGATCTCATGAACTCAGTCAGTTGTCAGATGTCAGTAGTATTTTGTCAATCAACAAAAGTCAGTAAACCAGTCCTGTTCAGTTCAGTAAATCATGTTCAGTGTCTATTCAGATGGGAGTAAAAATTAGCACCGAGCGAACCCAAGGGTAAGAACTCACCTGTTATATGCGAGTGTGATTCTTAGAAGCAATCCTTGCATTCCAGAACTATGTAGCCAGCATAGGTTGAGACATCATAGCCTGGTATATGAGAGTAGATGAGGTGGCTTAACCTACTACATAAGGGTTCCCACCGTTCTCATTAGAGTTACCTGGTATATTAGGGTCACTCACATGTCGTCCTTACCAGTGGAGCGGTATTGACACCATTCTAATCAGGGCACAGTTTGGACCCCAATTCAGCTATAATGTGTCATTTGGGGCATGTCGGTTAGATGACTACCTCCCACAATCTCAGTATTAGTCTCAGTAAAAAAACTCAGATGGTTCTTCAGAATTCAGGACTGTCAGATACAGTCAACTCAGATACAGTACGGAACTCAGCTAGATCCATCAGATTCAGGATTGTCAGATGCAGTCACTCATGTTATCAGTTATCAGAATTCAGTCATTAGTCATGTTAGTCATCAACATAATCATGTTATCACGATTTCAGATATAGTTACTATTTACGCATGCATGCACTATCACGTTCATATTAGTCAGTTAGCCAGTATTGTTCATGCATACAAACCCCATGCATTCAGCCTACCTCACATGCATACCAGTACATTCAAAGTACTGACGCATTTGTGCTATGGTGTCTTATACCATAGGTTCAGAGACATGAGCTCCAGAGCATCAGTAGATTCCAGATATCAGCAATTAGAGTTAGCAGTGAGTCCTCATCTTTCGAGGACATGATTATTTCTCTATTATCTCATTAATTAGTTTATTAGTTGGAGTTAGTTGGAGACATGTCCCATCAACTCCTTACTTAGACAATTCAGTCATTTAGAGGCTTTCCAGACTATTAAGTTCAGACAGTTATTTCAGTTGTTTTGGGTATTTCATACCCCGTTTAAATGTTATGTTTTACTTCATTTATGTGAATCTTATGGTCTTTCAGTTTATGTTTTCGCATTATTCAGTATATTATGCAGTATACAGGTACAGATATCAGTCATGGGTTAGCTTGTGGTCCTTCGGGGTCATGAGCACCGTGTAGCATTTCGAGTATCAGATTTGGGCCGTTACAATAAATTACTATCTATTATATTGAAAGGTAGATCACCATATGAACTGTTATTTCATAAGATTCCGAAGGTATACCATTTGAGAGTATTTGGATGTCTTTGTTATGCAAATATTTTGCCTAGAGGAGATAAGTTTGAAGCAAGGGCAAGAAAATTTGTTCATATAGGTTATTCAAAAACACAAAAGGGATACAAATTATATGAATATGATACTGATTCTATATTTGTCAGTGGAGAAGTAACTTTCAGGAAATCCATTTTTCCTTTCAAACCAGCAACAGGAATAGAGGATGATGTTGATGACATGTTTAGTATTTCATCCATTCATTCAGTCCCTACAGAATCAGATACCATTCAGATGATGCAACCATCTATTTCTGATCAAAATGGTTTTCTAGCGGGAACTCTAGTTGTTGTTGATGGAGTTTCACCTATACCTATATATGTTATAGTTGATGAGCCACAGGTTATGTAGCATGAAGAGGTAATACGACATGCACCTATCATTGTAGATGTTTTAACTGTGGTGCAAAAGGAAGAAGAAATACAGAATGCACCTGCAGTACATCCAACAAATATACCAGAAGGAGTTGTTCCTTCCTTCATCCTCTCATACAACCAAGTAGACCTGCCTAAAATGTAAAACCTCTAGGATGGCTTAGTGACTATGTTACTTCGCTTAAACCTACTGTATTTTGTGATTATCCCATCAATGACTATGTAGCATATTCTCACCTTTCCAACACTCATAGATCCTATTTGAGTTCTCTTTCAGTTGTTCAAGAGTCTAAGTCTTTTCAAGAAGCACTACAACATGAAGAATGGATTAAAGCAATGCAATAAGAAATCAACGCACTTGAGGAAAATCGGACCTGGGAACTTGTAGACTTACTACCTGGTAAGCACCCTATAGGGTCTAAATGGGTGTATAAAGTGAATCTTAAGTCTAATGGGGAGATAGATAAATACAAAGCAAGGTTAGTTGCCAAAGGATACACACAAGATCTCCTTGAAGAAAAGCATTACTAACATCTATTTGATAAAGATCCCAATTCCTTGAAGTAGCAACACTGACAACAGTCCTAACAGTACCCATCTTAGCTACTAGAGGAAAGGTCTCATGATAGTCTAGACGTGTACATGGAATTACCTCAAGAATTCCATAAGCAAGGGAAACTAGAGTTTGTAAGATTTTGAAATCCTTGTATGGACTTAAACAAGCTTCAAGACAGTGGAATATTAAATTAACAACCTCCTTGTTGGATATTGGTTATAAACAAAGTCCTCATGACCATTCTTTATTCACTAAGCAGCATGGAGATAAAATTGTGGTGTTTCTTATATTTGTGGATGATATACGTCTCACAGGAAATAGTGCAACTCTTGTTTCTGATACAAAACAATATTTGCACAGTCAATTTAAAGTCAAGGATTTGGGAGAATTAAGATACTTTTTAGGCATTGAATTCTTGAGGTTTAAGTATGGGATACTTCTTAATCAGAGAAAGTATGCAACAGAGCTCATTTTAGAGACAATACTGAGTGGTGCTAAGCCAGTGTTTACTCCCTTGAAGGCCAATATCAAACACACTTCTGCAGAATATGACAAAGTCATTGGGAAGACCGATGATCCTTTGTTTGATGATGTGAATTCATATCAAAGATTGAGGGAAAAGTTGATCTATTTAATTATTACAAGACTGGACATTTGTTTTGTTGTGCAGTTACTTAGCCAATTTATGCAACAACCTAAACTTTCACATTGGCTAGCAACATTAAATATTGTGAGATATGTTAAAGGATCTCCTGGACTAGGTGTATTGATGAAATCAAGTCCTATTACAAAAATGATAGTCCGCTGTGACTCTGACTGGGCTGCCTGCCCTAATACCCAGAGGTCTGTTACAGGGTTTGTCCAACAACTAGGATCTTCTCTAGTGTCTTGGAAGTCAAAGAAGCAACATACCATTAATTGAAGTCCTGCAGAGGCTGAGTATCGCGATATGGCAGCTGTTATAGCAGAGGTTATCTGGATGGTGGGATTGCTGAAAGATTTAAATGTTCAAGTCAAGACTCCTGTATAGTTGTTTTGTGATAGCAAGGTTGCATTGCAGATTGTAGCTAACCCCATGTTTCATGAACGTACCAAACATATAGAGATTGATTGCCACTTCATTATACAAAAACTCAAAGAAGGACTGATACAGCCTGTGCACATCTCTACAAAGTTCCAACTTGTTGATTTGCTTACTAAAGGGTTGGGAGTTTCTCAACATCATTTCTTATTATCCAAGCTTGGGGTTCTTGATGTGTTTCACCCTCAACCTTGGGGGGGGGGGGGGTGTTAGAAATATCTGAGTGATTTAATCCTTTTTAGTTAGTGTTCGCTGAGCTGTAATAAGAATATAACTCATAATGCTACGTATTGGGGCTAATTTGGTCATGTTTTTGTACAAATAAAAATAGTATTTACCCATTGATGGAGGTGCCCAAACATTAGTTTTCTAGAAGCCATAAATCATAATGATTGTTTTATTCTATTCTTGGTCAATAAATACCCTGTGTTAAGCAAATGAATAGTGCAAATTGAGATGCATTAATATTAGGCATAATATATAAATGTACTTTTAACTTGACTTCATCTTTCATTTATGTCCTCCAGCTGTACACAAATAGACACTTAAACTTGTATAGAGTTGAACAAGTAGACATGCATCCTATGTGGCCAATTTGTGTCCTATATGACGCCTATGTATATTATACTTGTTCAACTTTATGCAAGTTTAAGTGTCCACTTGTACACATCCAAAGTTGAAGGTAATAGATGTGAGTTGGATCCAAGTTAAAAGACATGTTTATGTGTTATGCCTTAATATTAATTGTATTTTGAGGAGGTTGTGGCATTGACACCCTAAGAAAGCATACAAATTGTTGTTTAAATCGTATAGAGTTTACAAGAATTGAGCAGCGGTTGACTTGAATATGAACTATTAGTAGTATAGTCTATCTATACATGAATTTACTATGTTTAGATTAGGAACTTCTTTTTTTATTGCTTGAATGGATGTTTTATTTGGATGATTGTGGTGGGAATTAAGAAATTATTAAGGTAATTTGACATGAAAATTTTGTAAAAAGAGAAACTCAAATTATTGGCTCAAAAACGAAAATTTCAAATAATCAAATCGACTAATCTGAAAGCAAACTTGAGAAAATCCATAATCCAAACTTATTTATGTTAAATTTTAATTTTAATTTTAATTTCGTGAATTCAAAAAATCAAAACAAAGTTTTGATATGCAGTCCGAACAGTTGAACACCCACCCCAAATCTCATTTCTAATTGGCAAAATTTTTTGTATAGCAATTTTTTCCCCTCCTTAACTAATTTCTTAGTTAAAGTTTTAAGTAATTCTCTCGGGGTCATGTTGTTTAGCTTTGACACGGGCCCACGGGTCAATTATTTCTGCCTATGGACATTCACTTGGGCCTATATCTGGCCCACTAAGCAAGCTAAATGGGTCGGCCTGCAGGCTCTGCACTATGCATTATCAAAAAGAATGAGCCCATGATTGCTGCTGCGGCATATGTATAAGTGATCGTCGCAGCAGGATGGCGCGCAAAGGCGAAGTCAGGATTTTTTCTTAAGGGGTTCAAAATCTAAAGAAAAACTCATCGAAGGAGGTTCAACATCTAGAATATATAAATAAAAATCATTTTAACCATGTATTAGTAATATAATTTTTCGTCGAAGGAGGTTCGGATGAACCCAGGCTAGCTCCACCTCTGATGGCGCGAGCCTTGTTTACCAATTTAGTAAAGTCAAACTTTGGCTCCCTAAAGACTAAAGTAATAGATAAAGTTCTTGCCTATCAGTGTACATATTGTGCATATATACATGTTTGTATGGTAAACCATTCGCGAAAAAAATCAATTATGAAGCCTTTTCTTTCCCCCCTCCATTAAAATTAGTAAGCAATGATCCAAGTAATGCTTATATTTTGATTGTTGTTTTCGCATCTGATAAGGTATAAATCGTTTTCCAATTTCACTTTGTTGGCAAGTTGAATCGCTCTTCTAATTGCTAAAGTTTAAACTATATATCATGCAGGCCTTCCCAATATACTGAAATTGGGCCACCACCTACATGAAAACACACATTATTAGCCTTCAAATTCCACACATGTATATACGATGAAACGACGGCCTGGTGCCCTAAAGATTTTGCTTTATGCAAGGTCCAGTGAAAGATCAAACTACAAAAATTCTTTTGTTTGCGGGGTCCAGGGAAGGACCAGACTATAAAAATCTATTGTTTGCAGTCTTACCCTATATTTCTGTAAGAGGCTACACATGTACATACGCATATCAAGATAACGTTACCTTTTTACGATAGAGTTGAGCAAATTTTGACCTTATTAGAATAGAAATTTTCCGATCGTACCGATGGATCTATTTTCCCGGAAGATGTTTAAAATGACTTTGCATGAAAATTAGTGAAGATTATTAACTTATATAGATAAAAAAACAAGTTTGATGATTTTTCCGTAATAATGCACTAAGTTTGATATCCTTCTATGAAATTAACTCAGTAAAATTCAATAATGCTTTAGAAAATACACGAAACGAAAACCTTGTATGAAATTAACTCAGTAAAATTCAATAACGCTTTAGAAAATATACGAAACGAAAACTACTCCTTGGACTGTTAGTTGAACCCTTATAATCATTTGACAACATTAATTTTCAATTGCCCAAGTTCTTTTGGTGATCAATTTTGGTTGGCATGAACTGGAAAATTTAGAATTCACATGCATCTTGCTGCTACTTAATTTTTTTTGAAGTTCAAACTCATATGTCAGAAAAGTTGGCTTCCACTCTTTTTATTTTAAATTGCAAAATCCTCTACCTAACTTACTATAAGATTTAATTCACAAAATTAATTATGAAATATTGATTCTACTAAACTGAGCTGCATCGTGATAACAGCATATATTTAGGGGGAAATTTAAAAACTAGTACTCCTTAAATTCGTATCATCACTGGAGTATATATATAATACGACAAGAAGAGAAAAATAAAATATAACAGCACGTCACAATCAATTACTAACATTTTCATTTGTTTGTAGGTGTAATCATTAATTAGTATTATTATACATATTCATTAATATAAAATTTATGTCGTGTTAATATTATCATAGTATTTATAATGAAATTGTGTAGTTGTGTACCAACTACATACTAATACTAATATAAAATGGTATGTGCGTACAGTTGGATAATGACAATAGGTATAGGATAACCCTACGGAACCAATATATATTAGCCGACAAAAATAAATCTGTAAAGTAAACAAGTTTATTGTATTTTGATTTATGAACTAATAAATATTATAAACTAGTGATCATTATAATCAATTAATTCAGGTCTTTTTTTCTCCTCCAATCTACATAAGCTAATATAGCTAGGTCCCAACAGTGATAATATATTATTTCAATGATTACCAATATATATATATATATATATATAGATGGAGAATTATGAAGTTCGATTATCTTTAGAGGAAGAAAAGAGTACTGTTAACTGTTTTTCAATTCTTGAAGCAAACACACAGCGTCAATGGTTTAGTATGCACCTTTTCTATTGAGTTGTGATGGAATAGTTGAGATCTCTTCATTCCTAATTAAAAATTTGGGGCTCGAATCTCTGAAATGAAAATAATTTTGTTGGAAGTGTAAATTCCAAGAAATGGACATTGTTATAAGCAAATTTTACATTTCTTAAACTTTATATTACGTTAAATCAGATGAACAAATTAGAAACGAGGGATTAATATTTTTGCTTTGGCGCCTAAGCTAGCAAAACAAATAAGATGTTAACAAGGCACAAAACTCTCCCTCGTTATATATATTAGTTGAACATTTTTCATTTTGTACAATGTTTAAGAAATTACTAATGGAATGGCCAATTTTACTATTATATCATTTGTCCATATTAATGGACATAAAGATACTCACTCCGTTCAACAGTAGTTGTCTATTATTGATTTGACACACAAGTTCAGAAATAGTATTTTAATAAGAATAAATTTATCATATTACCCTTTAAATATAGTAAATTTAATATTTTGAAAAATGAATTAGATAATGAATAGTATTTAATGCTAATAATAAAATTGATAAATTGTCCATTGATTTTTCAAACTAAATAAATATTGTTGAATATTTATTTTTAGTATAATATGAACAAGTAAAGATGAATGAAGAGAGTATATTGATCGTAGGGCAGAATGAAAGACATTTAATTAATCATATCTTGATTTAAACAAATGATCAATTAACTAAGATTTTTACTTTTAATAATATATCCAAACCAATATAAAATAAAAAAAAGTAACACCTTAAAATATCAGATTTTATTTCGCATGACCAAACAATCCCATAATAGCAGCAGAAGTAAAGATATACAGTACATTGGTTAAAATAAGATGGACTCTATTCAGTGAACTATGTTCGTTCCTGGACAAGTTGAGGACTTTAGCTTGTAATATAGCCGCCTTTGTCTGTTACCAAACCAGATCTATCATATGGTAACTTGCCATTTGTACTCTTTACAATTTTTGGGAATTTCCAAAAGATTATAAAGTGAAAATATGAAAAGGATCCAAATTAAAATTGCCAAGATATCACCATTATAAATAGATAAAGACGGCAACTTTTAGCTGCATGTTTAGTGAGCGTTTGGTTTGGTTGTTGTGGGCGGAGGGACCTGATTTTTGGATTTTTAAGTTTTTTTATATCAAAGTTGTTAAATTATCCTTTATGATAAAAAGTTATTTAGTTTTAATTAAATATCACAAAAGGTTACTAGATTGTTTCAAAACTAAAAGGACTGAGTTTTGCCTTGGAATAATAGAGAGTTAGGAAGATAACAATAAGACATGATGATCGCGGCATAAAATATTAAAGTTTATACATAATTTGGCAAAATTGTGTGACTTTTTAGTTATGAGAAAAATATTTTGTGACCCTCTATGATGCTTAAGCAAAGTGAGGAATTTTTTTGTGCTAGAAAAATGATGATTAAGCAAAGCGACTTTGATGTAATAAAGTAAAAATTTATATCATCCGTGAAATTATATTTTATTTATTCTGAAATAAAATAATTAAAAAAAAATAACTAAACATATTTACATGGATATAATAATAGTATAAACCACAAAAATCTCGTGTAATATAAAAGTATTTACAGAAAATCCTTTTAGATTTTCTCTCTCCCTATTTTACAAAATATACTTATACATTCGCGAGTTTGTTATACATTCGTGAGATGTATGACAAAACTGTTTTGCCTACAATTAAGGAAAAGAGCTATCAGAAAATATCTTTTAAATTCTTAAATTACTCCATTAAATACCTATATCCTTAAATTATTTCATTAAGTAGCTATAATTAAGTAGTGTATGAGTTAATATAGTAACTGAAATTTAAATTTAAACAAAAAACTCTTAAACATTACTGTTAATTTTCATCATTATTGATATACGTTCTTAAAGAAAAAAAAGTCGACTTCTTTCTTGATTTTTGAAAAAAAATGAACATCCCCATATTGTTGCGTCATTTTGGTGTCTGGGTGTCGGAAATCAGTTATAAATCATACAAAAGTGATGTCATTATTGTTTCTGAAAGTATTAAGTTTCTGAAATTGATTGCTACGATCGCCATTGAATTGGATCTCGACGAAGTACGTAAAAAATTGAAGTGATTAAATCGAGTTTGAAAGAGAAACAAGGGTTGTACTTTGTATCGAAGATAGTGAATATGATTCGATTGCGTTAACGATAGTGAATATGATTCGATTGCGTTAACGATCGTTGAAACAAAGGTATGATATATAAGTGTTGTCTTTATTTGTTGATGGTTTAATGTATGGTAATATGCTATCAGACGTTTTGAAAAAGTTCATGTTTTGAAGTTGGGTTCTGAGGAATTTAATCATAAAATTTCAAATGTATAACATATGATTATACATTCGAGCGAATGTATAATGAAACTGTGTCAGGCCCAAATTTTTCATTTTTACTGAAATTATGATTTGTAGAACTTTTGTATAATTCAATGACTCGGTGTAAAAAATTGATGCAGATATGTACTACACTATCGTAACATAGATTGCAAGTGGGTGATGAAGGCGTCTTGTATGAATCATTCGAAAATGTTTTTGATAAAAAGATTTGATTCGGGGCATACTTGCAGTCTTAGCGATAGAGTTGCTGAATAATTTATTTGCGACAACATATTTTGTGAGTGAATTTACAGCACCAAAATTAATTAATCACAAAGAGAACACACACACCAGCAGACGTAATTGAAGAGATGAAGGTTGTTTACGGAGTTGATATTAACTACATGAAATCTTGACGCGCAAAAGAGAAGGCGATTGCGATGCTTAGAGATGGACCAGCAGATATATGGATATCTAAAAAAACCATGTTATATCTATATGTTGAACCAAATGTATCTGAAATTGCACATTCGGATGCATAAGACATTAGATAATGAGTTTAAATACTTGTTTATTACCTTACATCCCATGATAAGGGATCTTGAATTTTGTCAACCTGTCGTGGGTGTGTATATACTATGTAATTTGGAAACTATTATGGCAAATAGTTGTTGAAACGTAATGTGTATTACACAACTATACATTAAACTTTCATATATAAGTAATGTATGATATACTATTATACTTTGTTAACATGCATGATGTTTTACTGACAACAATGACTTTAAACTGACCACATGTATTTTTTTTGTCTAAATAACATAAGAAATGGCAGACTTATGTAACATAATTCGTGAAAATTTAAGTTATCTTTTCCATTTGTTTTATGTGTATGGTTATAGGTTATACTTTCGTGTAAATTTATGATACATTCACAAAGTATTTAATGTAAAAAATAAATTAAAAGTATGTTAATAATGTATGATATAGAGTTATAGTTTATAAATATGTATGACGTTAAATATTTTCCTTATTTTCTATTAAGTCGTGAACGTTTAACATGTATGATGTTATGTAATACATAAGTTTTAGCGTATGAGACACTTGTTCAATGTATTATTAACTTATAACATAATTTACCTACTGCTAAAAATTTAATATGTTGATATACAATAACACATTATTTTGTAATTTAGTTTTATACGTTATATATAATAAAACGTAAGGAAAATTTAATAACTACCAAACTATATTAGTAACATTACAATAAGATATGTATGTATAATAAGAATAAGGACATCCATAAAATGTGAATTAACATCCAAAAAGTAACATTGTAACCGTTTAACATAAAAAAAATTAGTTGTTTCAATGCCGACTATTATAAAAAAAATTCAACTCTAAAGTAACAACTGCACTTTCATCAATTGTTTGGAGATAACTATTCCTCGTTCGAGGAGGATCCTCATTATCACTCGTGTACCCTTCTTTTGCTTTTGTCACTCCGTAATGTCATAATAATGAAGCATAGTGTGCACGTTGAGTTCCAGCATCAAACCTACATTAATGGACTTGTTGCCCTTCACTTAATATTTCTGCATAGGCAGACACAAAGACGCCACAGTCCTTGATTTAAAGAAAAAAACGATGAAGTAACAGTTCGTTCAATAATTATAACATCGTTATACATGTAAAAAAATCAAATTTACTTTAACGATTCAGTCGATATTTCATGCCTTGAAAAAATAAACTCAGATCCTAATTACACAACAGTTACACATGTGTGGTGATAACTTATACATTTAAAAAAAAAAAAATCAAACCCTAATTAAACAACAGTTAGACATGTATGAGGGTAACTTATGCATTTAAAAAATAAATTGCAGTAATGTAGAATGTCATAATACACAATTTTACCTTAAATATGTATGACCTATAAACTTGTTAGAATATATAATGTCACCTTTCAAAATAAGTAATGTATAATGACTGATATATTGTAACTTATACATTATAGTGTAATATTCCATAATGTATAATATCACACTATTAAGTGCAAAACTTTGGCTAAAGTAAGAATGTATAATGTCACCTTATACAATATTAAAAAGTGCAAAACTTTGACCAAAGTAAGAATGTATAATGTCACCTTATACAATATTCAAACATTCACAACGTATAATTTCACTTATTACAATAACTGTCTCTTTTATGTACATCTTCTTATTGTATAACATAATGAAATATAAAGCATAAGACTAATATTATTCATTAGTCAGATAAATAAAATAATATATAATTAAATAATATAAATGTATTATATCAAATATGCAGGAACAAAACCAACGAAAATATTTTGTTCTTGAGCATCTAACTGACTAAGTCCTAAACTAAAGTTAGGACGAGAATTCATTACCAAATTTATACTATTTAATTAAGCAATTGCAACTATAAACAAGAAATTCAAAGATCTGACTTGTATTATATGAAAAAAAAAATTAAAAAAAATCAACTAACAAACTAGAATGGGATTGCAAAATAAGGTAATTTCATAAAAATTAACATGCAACCAAACAAGAATTCGAATAAAAACTAACAACTTTAAAATATATAAAAAAAAACAAAGATCTGACTTTTAATAAATGAAAAAACATAATATTATCGAACTATCACACTGAAATGGATTTGCAAAAGCAATTAATTTCATAAAAAACAAACATGTAATCAAAAATCGAACCAGATTGTGATTTGGTAAAGTTAAAAAGACACAGTAAAAATTAGTGAAGAAAATCAGTAAGTGTCACACCCCTTATTTTCACCGCATCCGACCCCGCTAGGAAGTTGGTTTTAGAGAAAAATGGATTTTTCCAACTAAAGTGACGTTTCGAAAAGGGATTATTCATTTTACAGAGTCACCACTTGGAATTGAGTTTGGGTGTTCCAAGTTACCTTATTGAATCCCCAATCAAAAGGAAATGACTCTTTGTTTTATTGGTCTGCGAACTAGAAGTCCGGATAAGGAATTCTGTTGACCGAGGGGAAGGTATGAGGCACCCCTCAAGTCCCGTGGTTCTAGCACGGTCGCTTTAATGACTTATGTCTGGCTTAAATTAGTCTTTTGGATATATAATATTTGTTAGAGTAAGAGTGACTTATATCCTGCTTTTATTTATTTTTGAATATATTTAAAACTGTATTGATGTGTGGCTTACCGATAGTAGTAATTTTCGGCCTTACCACGAGTTTTGATATATTTCTCGCGCCTTTGTGGTATTTAAGGAGCGTCCCATTTTTCAAAGTCTAAATAAGCACCTAACAAGTTTAGAATCTACCCAACCCAATTCAATTGACTTCAAATGGTATATTAAATTATATTATAACGAATGATCGGTAGCAGAGCTTTCCAACTTCATCGTTAACTAACACTTATATATTAAACTTTAATTATTTGTGAAGTTAAGAACCTAACTTATTCTTTATGAATTCACTCCCCTACAAGTAGATTTTCCTCTCTTTTCTTTTATTGATGACAACAAATCTTGAATAAAACCTCAACCCATGTCATTCAAACTCATACTATATTTGATGAAAAGATCTTGGACATTGTTTGAGGAATTGAAATATTTCTATTGAGGGCTTATAAAATAAATATGAGATTCACTCTTTGTCCACCTTTATATCCAATAGGAAATTATACAAGACCAAAACGAGATAAAATAGCAACCATCTTTGATATATACACAGAGCATCTTAAAGGTCCAAATTATGAAAAGAAGAGTTAATTTGAAAGAATAATGTTAACAAAACATGAATATGCCATGGAAAAAAGAAACTACACGTTGCCACCTATATACACAATTTCATCACCTCACACACACTTTCATAATATGCATACCACATCTCTATAACGACACAGATACTATATGCCTATACATTGAATAATCTTACTAACACCATTAAATGATAAGAATTATATTTAAAGACAAGAAAAGTCATGAATTTCTTTCTAATTTAACTTTTGCTTCATTTTTCTTTGAATAAAATTCCATATATATATATATATATATTTTATTTAACTGACCTTAATGGGAATCAAATTACTATGATGAAACTATCTTCTATGTTTTTCTATTCTAAAAATAAGATAACTTCAGCTCAGTATAAATTGGATTTTACAAGATGCATGGTTACAGACAAATTTGATTCGACCTCTAAATTAGTAAAAATCAAAACACATATCTGTACACTCAGCATTTGTGAATATTAAGACTTTAAACAAGAAACAAACAATCCTATACATTAATTGCACTCATATTCTTACACCCATATTCTGATACATTGATAACAATCAAAGAAGTGAGTTCACTCAAAAAGAAATATGGCATTTTCATTGGTTAGAATAAGCTTGGTCATGTTTTCACATAATCGCCAAATAAAATTCTGAAAAGAGAAAAAAAATTGAGGGTACCTCACGAGAAAATAAATTTCGAACGAAATCTTCTACAATCTTGGAATTTGCAAAGTTAGCAATGGCTAACTTTTGGAGCCACGAACTCGAACCGAAAAACTCGAAACGGAGACTCAACCCTAAACTCTAACTCCTTTCTCTCAACTTTTGCTTTCTTTCTTTGCAACGGTTTCCGTGCTTCTCTTCTCAGTGTTATTCTTCCTCCCCCCTCTATAGTGTGTTGTGAGTTAATATATAATAGTGCATATATGTAGTTGTGTCGTGTGTGTGTTCCAGAAAAAGGTGGGACGTGGGAAAAATTAGTGTGAGGGAGTTTAGGGAGTGGTTTTGAGGGAGTGGGTATGTGGGAAGATTAGGTATTTAGGATAAGTTTTTTTTTTTTAAACTAATATTTTAAATAAAATAAAATGATAAAAATCTATTTAAAATTAATAAAATTATAAATAAGTTAAACACTAGCCTTAGAAATATGATTAAGAAATATTAATATCACTAGATTTTTTATTAAAAGTAAAAGGAAAAAACAAATATAATTTTTTGTTTATTATTTTTTTAATAAATAACTAAATAAATAAAAATATAAACTTATTAAAATGTGACTCTATTTTTTGTAGTTTTCAAAACTTTTAACAAACCTCAAAAAATAAGATAAATTTAAAATGCCTAAAAAAAATTAATTGAACATTAAAATCGTATAAAAACATTAGGTTTGGGTTAAAAATTAGGTGTTTACAGAATGCTCCTCTTTGTTTGAAAATATGGAGAATTTTCAAGCAAAGAAGTAAACATGACTAATTTTTGGCCTAACCATTTATTCAAAAGTAATACATAAATAAGTAGGAAAGAGGTGTAACCGAGCCCTGGATTTGGGCATCCTACATATCTCGGGTTATACGAGAATCAGGTCACGTGTAGTTCAAATGGGTGTAGGAATGAGTGGATGAATTGGAGAGTCGAGTTGAGGTCCCGTCGAGTTTCCGGTTCATTGCTCCTTTTATTACATCAAAAATGAAACTAGAAATAAAAGTACAAAATCCTATCTATTCTATTTGTTTTGATTCTCTTGCTTCAGATCTTCCTCTTGGATCTTCAGTTATCGCCTCACCTTCTTCTGGTGGGTACCTTGATCTCAAGATTTGATCTTGAAGTTAGGATTTGAGATTTGAACTTGCAACTTGGATTGAGTCATTGACACTCTACCAAAGAACTGTTCATAGAATACTTTGGATGCTTGTTCTCCTTATCAGAAGCTAAAAAGATGTCTCTTGAGATGTTGGGCCGCTACAGATGCAGAGCTGACTCTAACTATCTTCAACCTGATCATTCTTCTATATTCTGACCGGAGATGAAATTTCATTCTCGGCATCAAACCTGTGCTTTGCAGAAAAACTTGCTAGCCATCAAAGAAAACAAAATAGAACGAATAAAATTTTCTGCCTCAGTTTGCACTAGGAAAATTTTGTGATTTATTAGAAAAATTATAAATAAATGATAGGAATCTAGTCTAGGTACACAATAAAATATGAACCCTATTCTCAATAATGCAACCAAAGGAAGTTATGCCTAATGAATGCATGAAAAAAAAATTAGTATTTTTGCTTCTAAAAATGTGACTAGGGATTGTCATACCATATGAAGACATAAAAAAAGAAAAATAGGAAGGTTTATTTCCTAAAATGTCAAATAGGCGCCCTATAAAGACGAAATAAAATGTCAACTAGGGGATGGCGCCCAATAAAGACCAGATAAGATATCAACTAGGGGATGACGCCCTATGAAGATGAGATAAGATGTCAACTAGGGGATGGCGCCCTATGAAGATGAATAAGATGTCAACTAGGGGATGGAGCCCTATAAAGACGAATAAGATGTCAACTAGGGGATGACGCCTTATGAAGACGAGATAAGATGTCAACTAGGGGATGACGCCCTATGAAGACGAATAAGATGTCAACTAAGGGACGGCGCCCTATGAAGATGAGATAAGATGTCAACTAGGGGATGGCTCCCTATGAAGACAAAAAAGATGTCAACTAGGGGATAGCGCGCTATGATGACGAGATAAGATGTCAACTAGAGGATGGAGCCCTATAAAGACGGAAAAGATGTCAACTAGGGGATGACTCCCTATGAAGACGAATAAAATGCCAACTAGGGGATGGCGCCCTATGAAGATGAATAAGATGTCAACTAGGGGATGACGCCCTATGAAGA
>NC_061113.1:238371034-238403213 GCF_002878395.1 Capsicum annuum
ATGGCGCCCTATGAAGACGAAATAAGATGTCAACTAGGGGATGGCGCCCTATGAAGACGAGATAAGATGTCAACTAGGGGATGGCGCCCTATGAAGACGAAATAAGATGTGCACTAGGGGATGGCGCCCTATGAAGACGAATAAAGAATATGATTTTTTTTGTTAGAAAAGAAAAAAAAAATGCCCCAGTCTTAAATATGAGGGGTTTTATTATTATTATTATAATTATATTGATACGAACTTAGAATTATAGGAGTATAACAAAAAGAGAAAATTTAAGAAAACTTAACTTTTCTATACTTGTTTTTTTTTTCACTAAACTTCACAAGATTGCTTTGCCTCTGTTCAAGCAAAGAAAAAAGAGAGAAAAAAAATTGTGAGTTTTAAACTTGGTAGTTGGTTTGTGGCCTTGAATTCCTTGGAGGTTTGCCTTATCCTTGCCCCGACTTGATACGGTTGATTAAACTAATTAGTTGGCGAGCTTGAATCTTCGTCTTTCAAATTCTGTTGTATTTTTGCTTGTTTCAGTACGATTCTGTTCTTCATTTTCAAATGCTTCACTCGTAACACTTATCTTAACTGGCTCCCTGTCCTTGTCAAGGTGGTGAACGCCCAATAATCTCTGCTCAATTTCACTGGGAGCCATGGTCAATTTTGTGCGTTTTTATTTATTTTGCATTTGGTGCAAGACTTACGCATAAAAAAAAACAGAGCGTGTAAAAATGAAATAAGGAAAAATCAAAAGAAGGAATAAAAGAATTATGTTTAAATAGAAGGTATTTCTAACAGTAAAGTAAGAAAGCTTATTTGGAGGTGTATATTGACTTCAATAACGCATGACACACAATTTGGAGTAGATATTTGACCCTTCAAAACTGTCTAATCTCAAATTGGGCTGCACCTTTCAATCAAATCAAATCATCCTTCTTGATATTTGTCCTGTCATGATAAACTTTGTTTGACTAAAGTTATTCCTTCTAGGATTTTCTCAATTGACCTCTCTAATTTCGATTGTCTCGTTCATCATTGTCTTATGGCGCCCCTGGGGGTTTTCACCAATAAGATTTTTTATTTTTTTTGATATCTTGTGGTGCCTCCATGGGTTTTCACCTACAAGCCTTATATATATATATATATATATACAGTACACAAGGCTTGACATTCTCAAAAATTGATTGGAAGGTCTTTAAT
The DNA here is from genome assembly GCF_002878395.1 of Capsicum annuum. NCBI lineage: Eukaryota > Viridiplantae > Streptophyta > Magnoliopsida > Solanales > Solanaceae > Capsicum > Capsicum annuum. Next base: position 238,372,226 of record NC_061113.1, read on the forward strand.
GGACAAAGGAAAAAGGAATTTTAGGATAAATTACAACTTAAGAGCCATATAAAAGTGACAATAGGATATATATCTCATCTTTTTTTAATACCAAGATTTTTTTTTATTTTTTTATTTTTTTTTGTCGGACCGAACCCCAACATAGGGCTGCCTACGTATCCATTTAAGAATCAGGTCGAACTTAGTTCAATGACTCCAAAGAGGGTAAGCAAGGAAAAGTAAATAAAGCTTGAAGGGATTACAAGGGATTAATGACATTTAGTTAAGTAGAATGATGGTCTTTCGTCATCTCAACTTGAGAATGTTAAGCACAGATGTGTCAAATATAATATTTTTTGACTGAATCGGCATTCATAGCTTTTTCTGTCATTTTTCCATCCAGATCCGCAAGTCGCAAAGCTCCATTTGATAATACTTGTTTAACTATGTATGGACCTTGCCAGTTTGGAGCAAACTTTCCTTTAGCCTCTTTTTGATGTGGAAGGATGCATTTTACAACAAGTTGGCCAACCTCAAATTTTCTAGGACGTACCTTCTTATTGTAAGCTCGCGCCATCCTCTGCTGGTATAATTGGCCAAAGCAAACTGTCGTCAACCTTTTTTCATCTGTTAACAATAATTGTTCTAGTCTAGACTTCACCCATTCAGCATCCTCAATCTCGGTTTCAATGATGATTCGAAGTGAGGGAATTTTGACTTCTGCGGGTATCACAGCTTCAGTCCCATAGACTAGTAAATAAGGAGTTGTGCCAGTCGATGTACGGATAGTTGTACGATATCCTAAAAGAGTAAACGGTAATTTCTCATGTCACTGTCGAGATCCTTGGACCATTTTCCTAAGAATCCTTTTAATATTCTTGTTTGCTGCTTCAACGGCTCTATTTGCTTTGGGACGGTAAGGGGTAGAATGATGATGCACAATCTTGAATTGCTCGCAAACCTCCTTCATTAGATGACTATTGAGATTGATTGCATTGTCTGTGATAACGGACTTTGGTATACCAAAACGACATATGATGTTGGAATGAACAAAATCCACTACTGTTTTCTTCGTGACTGATTTAAAAGTAGCAGCTTCTACCCATTTGGTGAAATAGTCAATAGCAACCAGTATGAATCGATGTCCATTAGAAGCTTTTGGTTCTATTAGACCGATTACATTCATGCCCCAAGCAACGAATGACCAAGGAGCAGACATAAGATGCAGCTCTAAAGGTGGCGAGTGAATCAAATCACCATGAATTTGACACTGATGACACTTGCAAACAAAGTGAAAGCAATCTCGCTCCATAGTTAACCAATAATATCCTGCCCGCATAATCTTCTTTGCTAAAACATATCCATTCATATGCGAACCACATACCCCCGAATTACCTCATTCATGATTCTTTCAGCTGCCTGAATATTAACACATCTCAACAAGTTCAAGTCTGGGGTTCGTTTGTACAAAATCTCCCCACTTAAGAAGAAACCATTAGCAAGTCGCCTAATAGTCCTTTTTTGATCTGCATTGGCATGTATTGGATATTCTTTTGACTTTAGGAAGCGGTTGATATCATAGTACCAGGGTTCATTATCTGGTTCTGCATAAATTATATTGCAATAACTATGTTGATCTCGTATCTGTATCTCTAATGGGTTGATATGCGTTTCCTGGGTATGGGAGCATGGAAGCTAGGGTAGCCAGGGCATCAGCCAGCTCATTATGGGATCTGGGAATATATCTAAACTCGATAGACTTGAACCTTTTGCTAAGGTCCTCTAAGAACTATTTGTATGGAATGAGCTTGATATCTTTCATTTCTCATTCGCCTTGAATTTGTCGAATGAGTAATTCAGAATCTCCCAACATCACTAGCTTGTGTACATCCAGATTTATTGCCATATTTAACCCCATGATGTAAGCTTCATATTCTATTGTGTTATTAGTACAAAAGAAATGAAGTCGTGCTATGGCGGGATGATGATGTCCGGTCGGTGAGACAAGAACCGCCCCAATTCCTACTCCTTTGACATTGACTGCCCCATCAAAATATAATTTCCACGCATACATATCATCTTGAACTTCTTCCTCAATTGAATTAATCTCTTCATCAGGAAAGTAAGTTCGCAAAGGCTCATAATCATTGTCAACTAGGTTCTCTGCCAAATTATTGGCCAATGCTTGTGCTTTCATAGCGGTACGAGTAATGTACACAATGTCAAATTCTGTAAGTAAAATCTGCCACTTCGCCAATCTGCCTGTGGGCATAGATTTTTGAAAAATATACTTTAAAGGATCCATTCGAGATATGAGGTAGGTTGTGTAGGACGAAAGATAGTGCTTCAACTTCTGAGCAATCCAAGTTAGGGCGCAATATGTCTTTTGTAAAAGAGTATATTTTACCTCATAACTCGTGAACTTTTTGCTCAAATAATAGATTGCTTGTTCCTTTTTGCCTGTGATATCATGTTGTCCTAAAACACAACCAAAAGAATTGTCCATCACTGACAGATATAGAAATAAAGGCCTACCAGGTTCCGGTGGGACCAGTACTGGAGGATTTGCCAAATATTCTTTAATTTTATCAAATGATTCTTGACATCCGTCTGTCCATTGTATAGCAACATCCTTTTTCAGCAACTTAAATATCGGTTCACATGTAGTGCTGAGCTGAGCGATGAATCTGCTTATATAATTCAGCCTTCCAAGAAAACTCATGACCTCAGTTTTATTCTTCGGAGACGGCAATTCTCGAATGGATTTTACCTTGGAGGGGTCCAATTCAATGCCTCTACGGCTAATTATGAAACCCAAAAATTTTTCGTATGGAACTCTAAATGGACATTTGGCTGGATTGAGCTTAAGATTATACTTTCGCAATCTTTCAAGGAATTTTCTCAAGTCATATACATGATCGACTTGTGTCTTGGACTTGATAATGACATCATCAACATATACTTCTACTTCCTTGTGCATCATGTCATGAAAAATAGTAGTCATACCTCTCATGTACGTAGCTCCCGCATTCTTTAAACCAAATGACATGACCCTGTAGCAATAAGTACCCCACGGGGTGGTGAAAGTAGTCTTTTCTGCATCTGCTTCATCCATCAAGATCTGGTGATATCCGGCATAACAATCCACGAAAGATTGGATCTCATGTTTAGCACAACTATCAACAAGGATATGAATATTGGGTAGCAAAAAGTTATCTTTAGGGCTTGCTTTGTTCAAATCCCTATAATCAACACAAACTCTGATTTTGCCATCTTTCTTCGGTACAGGCACCACATTAGCCAACCATGTAGTGTACTGAGCGACCCTGATCACGTTCGCATTCAATTGCTTCATGATTTCCTCTTTGATTTTATCGCTCACGTCAGTTTTAAACTTTCTTTGCTTTTGCTGGACTGGTGAAAAATCAGGGTATGTAGGCAGTTTGTGGACTACCAAATAGTGCTTAGACCCGGTGTAACATCATAAGACCAAGCAAAAACATTCTTATACTCGAACAAAATCTGAACAATATCATTCTTGATATTTTGATCCACATGAATACTTATTTTTATTTCTCTAACCTCCTCACCAGTTCCCAAATTTATTATCTCAATGTCATTTAAATTGGGTTTAGGCTTATCCTCAAATTGATCCAATCCTTTTTTGACTTCCTTATCAGCTTCACCTTCATCATATTCATCTACCGTTTGGTTTGCTGATTCGAGATTAGACAACTTTTTAGGATCTAAATGTGAACTCTGCGTACATGCCATGTTATCGAAACCAGTATTAACATAACTGAAATAAGATTAAAAAAAATAAAAATTAAAAGAGGGAAGAAAAGATGAATTTACTAGGAAACTTGAATTTCATTTCATTAAATCAGAAAGGATAGGAGGGTCAACATAAAAGCAGAGCAACTAAACTATGTGGATTACAACCCTGAGAATAATCCAAAATGCAAAAGAAAGAAAGAAAAAAAGAGAAATAACAAAATAAACTACCAAGACTCCTTCCTTATGGGGAGAGGAGTGGCTTCCCAGTTAGTGAGCTTGACATTTGGCCCGACGAACTGCACATCTATGTGGCTAGGGCCTTCACCCATCTGAACCATGTTTACTTCATAAAATATTTCCTTGAGACCTTGACAGATTTCATCTACATTTTTGTTAACAGATGGGTCTTGATCTTCTTTCTTTTGAGCTTTCGTGAAAGATTGGCTAATGTGTGGAACCGAACTTGTTAATTGCCAAGCCTTCTTTTTTTGTTCTTTCGCCCATCTCCTATCTGCTGCAGTCGGCTTAAAGCCTAAGCTGAAGGTTTTGTTCCTTGCAGCGAAACCCTTAATCCTTTTCCCGGTTCATAACCATTTTATAGCATTTGGCTAGCCACCATGATTGAAGTAGAAGAGAGATGAGGCCCCGGAATCGACATTTCTTCCATGACTTGATCAGCTGTCACAATTTCAAAAGCTTGATGAATAGAAGATTCACAACCCCCTTTTACTTCGATACAGGGTACAGAAGGATCTCGATGTATGGGAAGGTCATCCTCTCCATGCACAATGATTTCCTGATTGTCGTGTTCAAACTTAACTACTAGATGCAAAGTAGAAGGTATGGCTCTGGCCATATGGATCCATGGTCTTCCTAAAAGTAGGTTGTAGGAAGTATCCATGTCTATTACTTGAAAGGTGATCACAAACTCAACTGGTCCAATAACCAAAGCAAGATCTATCTCACCAATGGTGTCTCATTTTGCACCATCAAAAGCCCGAACACATACATTATTGGATCAAATCCTATCTGGGCTGATTTTTAATTTTTGCAAAGTAGAGAGAGGACAGATATCTACTCCTGAACCTCTATCGATCATTACCCTTTTTATGTAATATCCTTTGTATTTGATAGTCAGATGCAAAGCCTTATTATGAACAGAACCTTCTGTGGGTAACTCATCATCAGCGAAAGTGATTCTATTTGCTTCAAATATTCTACGAAACATCCTTTCTATTTGATAGACCGTAGTTTCCTTCGGGACGTATGCTTCATTCAACAACTTAATCAATGCGTGATAATGTTCTTTAGAATGTAGCAGCAGGGATAATAATAAGATTTGAGCCGGGGTTTTCCTCAATTGATTGACAATGGAATAGTCTTGGGTTTTTATTTTCTTCAGAAATTCCTCAGCCTCTTCGTCTGTGACAGGTTTTTTCATTGGCCCTTGACTATCTTTAAACTGTTTTAATCTCCTTAATTCTTCTGGACCATAGTATCTTCCTGATCGAGTCAAACCCCCTGTTTCATTTTTTTTTTCCATGACCTCTTTTCCTTTGTACATCACCGTGGTTTTATTGTAGTTCCATGGGATGGTTTTCAAGCTTGTCACTGGAAGCTGTGCTGTGTGTCTTATGACAATTGGCTCTATTATCTTTCTCATGTTTTTGCACTATTGGTCGAACCATGCGGGACCACTCGAAACATATAGTTTTGGCCTATCTTGTGCTATTCCCTTTAGCTTTGCAAGAACATACAATACCATCTTTTCTAAATCTGGGGGTCTTATAATAGAACTCGCTCCTTTCATGATCAGTGGTTCTCTTTGCATAGACTTCAGTGCTTCACCCGGGTTCTCCTTCAAGGTGCCTATTTCCATCACTGCTTGGCTTGTTGGCCTGTAGTCTCTATCGTCAAAAATCATCCCCACGACGTGTATGTTACTGTGATTGGGAAGTGGATTGTCGGTGACATTTGGCGCTTCTTCTTTTTGTATTATGATTGTCTTGCTTTCGATTAACTTTTCAATGGCTCTCTTCAGATTCCAACAATTTTTAGTACTGTGACCTTGGACGTTTGAATGGTACTTACACCTTACATTAGGATCAAACCAACTTACATTCGGATCCACTTTGAAGGTCAAAATAGGTTCAATCCATCCTAATTTGACCAATCTCCGCAATAGGCTCGTATACGATTCTCCAATTGGGGTGAAGTTTTCCCTTGGCCTCTGTTCTCTTGTATAGTTTGCCTGAACATACGGATTACGAGGGGCTTGTAAATTTGGTTGTCGCGGATGAAAACCTTGTGGCGCAGGTGCCTGCCATTGTGGACGCTGAGGAGGTCGGGCATACGCTTGAGCATTAAGAACAGCAGGTTGAGGTGTATAATAATGTTGAGGAGGGCTGGGTTGCCCCTGTTGGACATGAACGTAAGGGGAGTTCCGTCCCCTTTGGGCATTTCCCGGTCCTGATGCCATCATGGATCCTTCCTTCTTCTTTTTTCGATTTCCGAAACCACCTGATCCACTCTGAATGGCTTGTGTAGTGGCCTTGAGGGCAATTTGGCTCACGATTTTTCTTGATTTGATGCTATTCTCCACTATTTCCCCAATTTTTATTGCTTCGGCAAAAGGTTTACCAACCGCGGCTATTAAATGATGAAAATAATCGGACTCTTGAGTTTGGAGAAAAACGTCAATCAATTCCTGGTCCTTCATTGGCGGTTTGACTCTAGATGCCTGTTCTCTCATTTTATGGTAAACTCTCAAAAACTTTCAGATGGTTTTTTCTTCATATTATCTATAGAAGTACGGTCAGGGACAATGTCAAGATTGTATTGAAATTTTTATACAAAATCTTGAGCCATATCATCCCAAACGTGCCAATGGGAGATGTCTTGATCGATAAACCATTCAGAGGCTATTCCCGTAAGACTTTCTCCGAAATAGGCCATAAGCAGCTCCTCTTTCCCTCCTGCTCCTCTAAGTTGATTGCAATACCTTTTTAAGTGGGCCACTGGGTCACCATGACCACTATATTTGTAGAATTTTGAGGTCTTGAACCCTATTGGAAAATGAACATTAGGGAACATACACAGGTCTTTGAAAGAGACACTCTTCTGTCCTCCCAATCCTTGTATGTTTCTCATACTCTGCTCCAGGCTCCTCACTTTTCTAGTTATCTCTTCTCGTTTTTCATTCATAATAGCCTTCTCAATCATGATATGAGACTCAGGCTGATGAGTGGGCTGATATGAATTTACGGGTTTGAATGCCAATTCAGGAGGATAGACTTGATCATGACTCAGCTCATTGATAGGCTTCTGTATCATTGATGGAGGATTTATATTAGTTTGCACGGCCGAAATAAAAAATAGGTTGTTCGTGAATGATGGATTTGGAGGACGCATGGTGGATGTGCCAGCAGCACTAGACACATTACCGTATGGACCAAATCCAGGCGGATAAAGTGGATCGTCGACTTAGGCTTGAGTAGAACTGGGATGATTTGCATTCGAAAGACCAGGAATAGAGGAAGGCGGGGCTTGTCCATTCACCCAGGCCTGATACATTTCCGCAATTTGTTGTTTCAATAACCTATTCTCCTCCAAAGATGCGAACTCTCGTGAAACTAACTGATCTCGACCTTCTTCACTATCAGATTCTGTTTCATCTTTTTGAGTCATCTTCCTTTTTCCTTTATACCTTGTGTTGCACGGGTGAGAGGCCAGCTTAACCACAACCAACCACCTCACTCTCTCTCTCTTTCTTACGAAACAGAAACAAATATGTTAGGATTTAGAGCTTTAAAAATATTGATATATTCATAACAAACTCAAATGTCATGCACCTAAGTAATTTCATTCCTGAAATGGACTTAGGAAAACCCTCTTGTTTCATCCCGGCTTTGGTGAATTAATTTTATTACCCTCATTATTTAACGCCAACATCTTAAAATTATTACTTGAAACTTGAAAAAATATTTGATCGCACCCGCCGAGGGTTGCCTACGTATCATGTTTTACATGAATCAGATCATCACGTAGTTCATAGATATAGTAAATATATATATATTCAGAAATAAAGAGAATAAAAACTTAAAACAAATGCGAAATTTTCCATACATTTCCAACTGTTCTTAAAAAAAAGCTTTAATGAAAGGAAACTAAAATTATCTAAAACTAGAATAGACTCGGAATACTGGCGAAATACTAAAAAATCTACAAAGAAACTAACTCTAAGAAAACAAGGACTTTAATAATTATCATCAAGATGTCTTCCAAAGATGTCTTGCAACTTAATCCTCCCTCAGACTTGAGTAGATCCTGGATAATGCTTTTGGCAGTTGTGGAGCGAGAGCACGTGCCTAACGGCCCAGATTTTCATCACCTCGGTGAATATACTTAGCATAAACATTAATCAAGGTTTTACTGAGCTGAAGTACTTCTCCCCTGGCCTCGATCATACTCTCATGGCAGTTTCGCACCCAAAGCTGCGTAGTACGGACGGTATGTTTTAGGTCTCCTTCTTGTTCATGAAGGTCATCGATCTAATAGTGAAGCGCCTATTGTTCGGTCATCCACTGGTTTCTCTCAACTTCAACTTCCTTCTGAAAAGTCGTGAAGCTTCTTGCTATTTCTCTTTCCCGTTCCATGGAAGCTTTTAGCTGAGCCCGAAGCTTTGACTGTGTACTTGTTAGCAAGGCCTTCTCTTTCTCAAAATCACTCGATTGCTGCTCCATAGCACCGGTGGCAATATCCAGGTCTTCTTGTAGGGCATGCATGGCAACACGGTTCTCTCTTTCGATCTCCTTACGAGCCGACCTAATTCTGGCCGCAAATCTCGCCTCATGGTGAACCAATTCTTCTCTAGCCCTTTCCAAATCATTATTTAAGACGTGCAGAGTAGACCGATAGTTATCTTCTACCTCCCGTCGAGCCTGCTTAATTCTGACTTCGATCTCCGCTTCTCGATCCACTAACTCTTTGGCTGGACTTTCTGGCATAGCTTTAGGAGGAGGCTGGTCATGAAACCATGGCAGATACCAATAGTCTACCTTACCCTTGCCGCGATCTTCCACCATGTGATCGAAACTTGAAAGTACATATCCTCCCCAAATCTTAAGTATCTCATTCTTCCTTAGAGGGATGTCAGGGAGGAATTCGTACACGAACTCTTTCATATCCTCGACTAGCGGTATATACTAATGTCGACCGAATTATCACATGACTCTTAGTGGCACGTAGGGCTGAACACCTCGGAGACCCATTAAGACGATGAAGGGTCGGAAAGTAGACATATATATCACATCTTTTGAGGGGAACCAATGATAATTCCACACTATCTTGTCCGCCATCAACCCCTCCAAGTACTCCTTCCAAGCTCCTATTCCTTCGGGAAAGTTTTGGCCCTCCATCCTTTTCTCATGGCCATTGATATAATCATTCCATTCGACTCGAAAGTCTACAATAAATGGATGATAATGGACATGCTCAAGCATCAATTGCTGCAATAGAATGTTACATCCTTCAAAATAGTCCGCCCAATTTTTGCACATCATCAGGGCCCGATAAATATCTACCAAAATCATGGGCATGAGGGTGACCTTAGGATTCTTCTCAAAAGCGGTAATAAACGCAGCCAGATTGGTGCTGATTTTTCCTCCTCTCTTCGAAAATACCATGATTCCCAAAAAAACCACTATGAATGCTTCAGAACTGTGCTTTTCCCAGGTTCGATAGCACCCCCCGTTGTTAAGTTCTGATCTAAACAACTCAAATCCCCTTTCCTGACCATATCTTTCCTACAAAAATTCTAGATAAACCCATCCATTTTCTAGGCAGCCTCCTATGTTCTTCTCTTTTATGTGCAATAGCTCAAAAAATCTTTTGGAAGTGACATGCTTCGGTATCATGAGTTCTCCTCGGTGAAGGTTCTTTCCCTTTCCAATAAATGCTCCTATTTCCTCCAGTGTGGGAGTGAGCTCAAAGTCGGAGAATCGGAATACGTTGTTTGAAGGATCCCAAAACTGTCCAAAGATTCTATCACGTCTCTTTGTGGTTCAACACTCAATAGAGTCCTTAAAAATCCCAAGTGTTTATATACTTCTCCCTGTCCATAGTCAGTCATATTGTTATACCATATCCGCAATAGCTTTGGAACTTTATCGAACACTATGAAATGGGGTACTTTATCATCCCTCGGCCTCTTGTCACTCCTTCCAAATGAGTTCATATTGCCCTATAGGATAATGATGAAAAATAGGAATTCTATTTTAAACATCCTAAAGTAAGACAAAAATAATTTTCGAAAGAAGTTGACGAAATGACACGGAATAAGATTTCAAAATGAGAATGAGAAAATAATAACTGACAAAACAGGAAGTATCCAAGTCTTCTAAAACATCCTAGAGTAGAGATAATAATTTGATGACGTTTGAACCAGACACATCAGAAATAATTAAATTATTAAAACAAAATAGTGGACCAAATTGTTTGACAAAATTTTAATTGTGTTTGACAAAAATGGGCTCTATGATATTCCTAAGAGAGATTTTAAAACCAAAAAAAATGGACATAACGAGACCACGACGTTAAAACCACTTAATCTTTTCAGAAAAGTTCTATGTAAAAATATTATATATTTTCTAAAATAAACCCTTAAAAAATTTTATTTAACCCTTTTTTTTTCAGATCAATTAATTCACTTAAAAGCCGGTCCACATTCGATATGGCATTTCCTATAATGCAACAAGTAGCACATAAAATGTACATGATGGTCTCAAAAGGTGACACCTGACCTAGACGGACCCGACCCCCGGGTCTAGCCCCACTAAGCCAAAATTGCATGTGATACCAATAAAACGCAGTCTATTAGGGATAGCCATGTCTAAGTTCCAGTTATGCTAGGTTCAACCTGGTGGAGTTAGGTCTCTAGACTGGCGGTAAAACGAGCAGACAACTCGAGTCGGCAAGGGTCAGCTTTATCGGTAGCAGGGCTTTTCGACCTCACTGTTAGTCCCTTCCCGTCATAAATTATGGGTGACTACAGAATCCTTCCTAGGAGTGTTACCGCATCTCTGGTATCTCAAGTTCGGGAGCGTATACCGCATTTCTGAATATACAATATCTCAGAAGACTCATATCGGTGCACGAGAGAAGACAGTTTATATTGCAATTCAAACAATATCAAAGCAATAAACATGTAGGCAAACAACACATTTAGGCCAACAATATACAATATCAAAATTAAATAAAGCCAAACAAGTCAATATAAAAGCTCGAATTCTGGTTATATCCCCAGCAGAGTCGTCATCTGTCACACCCCTATTTTTCACCGCATCCGACCCCGCTAGGAAGTTGATTTTAGAGAAAAATGGATTTTTCCAACTAAAGTGACGTTTCAAAAAGGGATTATTCATTTTACAAAGTCGTCACTTGGAATTGAGTTTGGGTGTTCCAAGTCACCTTATTGAATCCCCAATCAAAAGGAAATGACTCTTTGTTTTATTGGTCTGCGAACTAGAAGTCCGGATAAGGAATTCTGTTGATCGAGGGGAAGGTATGAGGCACCCCTCAAGTCTCGTGGTTCTAGCACGGTCGCTTTAATGACTTATGTCTGGCTTAAATTAGTCTTTTGGATATATAATATTTGTTAGCCTAAGAGTGACTTATATCCTGCTTTTATTTATTTTTGAATATATTTAAAACGGTATTGATGTGTGGCTTACCGATAGTAGTAATTTTTGGCCTTACCATGAGTTTTGATATATTTCTCGCGCCTTTGTGGCATTTAAGGAGCGTCCCATTTTTCAAAGTCTAAATAAGCACCTAACAAGTTTAGAATCTACCCAACCCAATTCAATCAGCTTCAAATGGTATATTAAATTATATTATAACGAATGATCGGTAGCAGAGCTTTCCAACTTCATCGTTAACTAACACTTATATATTAAACTTTAATTATTTTTGAAGTTAAGAGCCTAACTTATTCTTTATGAATTCACTCCCCTACAAGTAGATTTTCCTCTCTTTTCTTTTATTGATGACAACAAATCTTGAATAAAACCTCAACCCATGTCATTCAAACTCATACTATATTGATGAAAAGATCTTGGACATTGTTCGAGGAATTGAAATATTTCTACTGAGAGCTTATAAAATAAATATGAGATTCACTCTTTGTCCACCTTTATATCCAATAGAAAATTATACAAGACCAAAACGAGATAAAATAGCAACCATCTTTGATATATACACAGAGCATCTTAAAGGTCCAAATTATGAAAAGAAGAGTTAATTTGTAAGAATAATGTTAACAAAACATGAATATGCCATGGAAAAAAGAAACTACACGTTGCCACCTATATAAACAATTTCATCACCTCACACACACTTTCATAATATGCATACCACATCTCTATCACGACACAGATACTATATGCCTATACATTGAATAATCTTACTAACACCATTAAATGATAAGAATTATATTTAAAGACAAGAAAAGTCATGAATTTCTTTCTAATTTAACTTTTGCTTCATTTTTCTTTGAATAAAATTCCAAATATATATATATTTTATTTAACTGACCTTAATGGGAATCAAATTACTATGGTGAAATTATCTTCTATGCTTTTCTATTCTAAAAATAAGATAACTTCAGCTCAGTCTAAATTGAATTTTACAAGATGCATGGTTACAGACAAATTTGATTCGACCTCTAAATTAGTAAAAATCAACACACATATCTGTACACTCAGGATTTGCGAATATTAAGACTTTAAACAAGAAACAAACAATCCTATACATTAATTGCACCCATATTTTTACACCCATATTTTGATACATTGATAACAATCAAAGAAGTGAGTTCACTCAAAAAGAAATATGACGTTTTCATTGGTTAGAATAAGCTTGGTCATGTTTTCACATAATCGCCAAATAAAATTTTACAAAGAGAAAAAAAATTGAGGGTACCTCACGAGAAAATAAATTTCGAACGAAATCTTCTACAATCTTGGAATTTGCAAAGTTAGCAATGGCTAACTTTTTGGAGCCACGAACTCAAACCGAAAAACTCGAAACGGAGACTCAACCCTAAACTCTAACTCCTTTCTCTCAACTTTTGCTTTCTTTCTTTGCAACTGTTTCCGTGCTTCTCTTCTCAGTGTTATTCTTCCTCCCCCCTCTATAGTGTGTTGTGAGTTAATATAATAGTGCATATATGTAGTTGTGTCATGTGTGTGTTCCAGAAAAAGGTGGGACGTGGGAAAAAATAGTGTGAGGGAGTTTAGGGAGTGGTTTTGAGGGAGTGGGTATGTGGGAAGATTAGGTATTTAGGATAAGTTTTTTTTTTTTAACTAATATTTTAAATAAAATAAAATGATAAAAATCTATTTAAAATTAATAAAAATATAAATAAGCTAAACACTAGCCTTAGAAATATGATTAAGAAATATTAATATCACTAGATTTTTTATTAAAAGTAAAAGGAAAAAACAAATATAATTTTTTGTTTATTATTTTTTTTAATAAATAACTAAATAAATAAAAATATAAACTTATTAAAATGTGACTCTATTTTTTGTAGTTTTCAAAACTTTTAACAAACCTCAAAAAATAAGATAAATTTAAAATGCCTAAAAAAAATTAATTGAACATTAAAATGGTATAAAAACATTAGGTTTGTGTCAAAAATTAGGTGTTTACAGTAAGTTCAATAAATGTTTGATAACTTACAAAGTGATAATCTCTAAGTATACAATTGCTTGAATTTGAGCGTGAAAGAAGGTATTCAATAATGGAGGAACAATAGGTTATTTAATGGAAGAAAAAATGGAGCAAATATGAGAAAGAAAGAGAAAGCAAAGAATTGTTTAATGGGAGAAAAAAAGGGAACAAATACAGAAAAGAAAGAGAAAGTAAAAAATTGTTTAATGGGAGGAAAAAAAAAGGAAGCAAATATGAGAAAGAGAGAGAAAATAAAGATATGGATTTTTTTTTATTTTTTTTGTTTATGTATAAGAGGAATGAGAGAAAAGGTAAGAAAATAAGAGATTTTAGTAATAATTTTGAGATTTATATAATTACTTTGTCAATATGAGATTTATTGTGATAAGGTAAAATTACCTTGGGTATATATATAAATTTTAAATAATAATAACTATAGCAAGTGTCTTCCTTATTGACTAAGAAAAAATATGTGACATATTTATTAGCTACAAAACTTCTACTTCTTGAAAAGACACCACACGTAAAAAAAAAACATATGAATCACAAAACTTGCAAGTTTGCACGTTAAAAAAAAAAAATACAGCAATTAAATGCACATCAAGTAATTCAGCCTAAAAAACAATCTCTGATTTAACAAATTGAAACGATGAATAAATGTTATGTTTAATTTAACCTATCCTTCATTTTGGACAGATAGCTATCATTTGGGCAGAGAAGCAAACATCATAAATTCATGAAGATAACAAAATTTTCTTCAAAATAATTAGAACATTTTATTTTTTAATCAGCCACAATGCAATTATTCTACAAATTCTTCAATTTGTTGTCTTCTTGATTGATATTAGAAAATAAGTTTACTTGAAACATTTTTGCATTATGCAATTGTTAGGTCAAAGAACTAAAGCCAAAGGTACCACTCTTTAGTTTGTATTAGGCTATTATCTACATAATGATCACAAAATAAACTTCCTATCACATAAAAAAAACAAAGAAAAAGGTCCCTTGTTTGGAACTAATTTGGTGGGCATTTGGATTGTTTCTTACTACTAGTATTATATTAATCCACATTTAGATCACATGTGATAAATTCATCCAACTCACTACACAATTTTCTATGAGAAAAAAACAAAAGAAAATTAAGAAAAAGCCAAAATCTTTGGCGTAAAGATTAATCTCAACGAGGTTAACCGGCACAGCACTTTTTCTTAGGTCTTATCCTCTCACCTTCGTATGCCACTTGTAAATTACATTAATGTTCGCACCAATCTAAAGGAAGTCTTGAAGTATTTAGTAATATTTTTATCATTTGATTTAAAATTACGAAATTAAATTTGAAAGTAGCTTTTGATTAAAATATAAGATAATATTTCATATAATAAATTTTTCGTATAGCTGAATTTTAATTCACCAACTATTTTTTTTTATTCATACCGCTCTATATTTATTTGACATCTTCTTAAAGAAAGTGATTATTTAGGATTTGTTTCATTAAATTAATTTAACATGTGAATTTTATTTACGGTATTCTTGTGGAGATCGATGAAATGTATGCTACATCAAAAATAGAGAAACAGGAAACTTCTTCTTGATATACTTATTTACTAAAAATATGTTTTTATTTTTATTTTTCATTTTTAACGGAAAACACATATTTTTTACCTCACCATTGAGATAGCGATAAAATTTATTTACACCTTATTCTCTTCGGGCACCATTTCATGGAGTGCACTAAATAGCAGTTGCTTTATTTGTCACTTTCGTATTTAAGATTAAGAAAAATATGCTTTTACTCATGTTTTGTCCCCATCAATAATTATGTATTATTCAAATTATATTTCAAGATCGAAAAACGTACATCAATTTATATGAATATTGTGCTGAAATATACATATCAATAACTAGATTGTAAGTGTTAAGTAAAATCAAATTGATGCAGTAAAAATTAACGAATGGAGTGTTATAATTCTTCAATGTGACCTCTATTTGGTTGGGATTGAAAACTAATAGCTATTGTTGGTTTAAAAAAAAAGATAAATTACTCAAGAGATTATAGTATCTAATATATCTTACTTTTTTAAAATTTACATAAAATTTTAATTTTCAACTTTACTCTTCGTACATATCAACAAAAACCCGCATCCTATTTTTACTTCATTATTAACTCATTCAAGTTATTTTTTTCAAAGATTTTCTTCCCTAAAATCTCTCTCTAATTATCAACAATTAAGTCATCTTCATTCCTGATTTTATTTCTTCCATTAATGCTTAAATTATCTTCGTTCCTGATTTTTCCTCCTCCATTAACGCAAACAACTTTTTTTTCCTCTCCTAAAATCTCTCCCATATTTGAAAAAAAAATATCTATTGATACATATATAAATTTATTTAGTTATTCATACATGTTTATTCTTTTAATGGTGATTCACATGAATGATAAGTATGATATCATTATAGGAGTATTATGGTGATTCCTACGATAAATATATTTTATATGATTTTAACGGATGATACATATGATATTAATGAGTAATACATATTGTATTATGGTGATTCAATGATAAATACAATTATTTATTTTATTTATTGAGTGATTTATATGATATTAATGGGTGATATATATGGTATTACGATGATTCATATGGTAGATACAATTATTTATTTCAATTATTGGGTGATTCATATATATGGTATTATGTTGATTCATATGGTAGATACAATTATTTATTTCATTTATTGAGTGATTCATATGATATTAATGGGTGACATATATGGTATTATGGTGATTCATATGATAGATACAATTATTTATTTCAATTATTGGGTGATTCATATGTTATTAATGAAAGGTAATGATGTAGTCAGTGCAGGGAACAAAAGTAACAATATTAAAAAAAAAATACTAAAAACATAATTGAAATATAATTAAAATTAAATCTAAAAAAAGCAGACTAAAGATAAAGACGAAATTAAAGACGGGAAAAGAGAAAAAAGACGAAAAAAAAACATATTTTTCATAATTAAAGACGAAAAAAGAGAAACATAATTAAAACATCTAAATTAAATCTAAAAAAAAAAAAGAGAAAAATTAGATATTTTTCTTTAAATAAAAGAATATAATGAATAAAGGAAAATCTATTATTTCCTTAAATAAATATTTTTGTCAGTTTCAAATGTATCAATTTTTTATATGTATCACCTTATAATATATGTATCAACAACAACAACAACAAATCCAGTGTATTCCCACATAGTGATGTTATAATATATATATCACCAATTTAAAAATCAAAATAAAATATAATTAATAAAATAATTAGAATTTTATGTGATATCACTTAAAGATTAAAAAATTTATGTAAGTTATCCTTAAAAAAAATGATTAAGAAATTTATGTAAGTTACCCTTAAAAACAATGATTAGAGGTCAAGAAACCGCACTTAGGATTAAATCATTTCGATGGGCAGAACTTAATTCCCTGTTCACCAAACGAATTAACTTTCTCTTGGTTATTGGCCAATAGCTACTTTTTTGGGTCCTAACGACCGATTTAATTAGATCACATGTAGATTAATTTTCCAGCTCACTTCACCACTTTTCCTACTAAAAAAAGAAGATAATCATGAAAAAAGCCAAACACTTTTCCAACGTAAAGATTTATGAAAATTTCATCTACTCCCTCCATCCCGTTTTACATCACCTTATGTTATTTGATTTGATATGATATATTTAAAAAAAAAAAAAAACTTGAAATTTATTATTCAAAATAATTATCTTATATGATCATAAATTATTTTATGAAGAATAACATAAATATGCACCTTAATTTATTATTTTTATGTAATTTTTTAGTTTTACAAAATAACTATAAAAATCTCAATTAATTATGTATCTTCATTAGATATATTGGGAGCTAATTATGTATCTCGACAGACTCAAAATTAAAAAAAATATATCAAAAACTAATTATATATTTTTATAAAAGGCAAAAAATATATCTTCATTTGATGTATTGTGTATCTTAATAGATCCAAAATTAAGAAAAATATATCAAAAGTTAATTATGTATCTTTATAAAAGAAAAAATATATATTATTTGAATGTATCGAAAACTAATTGTGTATCTCGACAAATCCAAAAACAAAAAATTTAATAATTATGCAAAATATTATATTATTATTTTTTTTATGATAACAGTGGTGTCCAAATTAGTTTTCGTGCATCTCAATTAAATTCATGGAATACCTTTCATCTCACATCAGCAACAGATATCGGGTAACTCTGTTTACCAATGTTAGGATAGATGAAAAGAATCACCTAGTATTTTTTGTCTTTGAATATTTTTTTTTATAATTAAATGTCAAATTATTAAAATTTCTATTGTTTATTAAAAGTTTTTAGGTTAAATTGTTTCATATTTTTAAAATAGATTACAAAAAAAATAAAAAATGTGTCGGTAAAATAAAACGGAGTCTAATATTTATCCGCACGCCTTCGTCCCCATCCCATCGAACCCCCATATCCTAGCTCCTTCCTAACATGGTGGGGTGGCTAAAAGAGTGACTACTCTGCCCCCACTATTCCCACGTGCTTTCTCCTCTCCACTTATATAACACAACCCTTCCTCCTTCTACTAAGAAAAAAATAATCCATTCATTTCCATTTCAACTAATCCAAACGGCACCCAAATTCACCCACCACATGGCCTTAGTTCGAGACCGCCGACAGCTCAATCTCCGCCTTCCCTTGCCGGAGCCCTCCGAACGCCGCCCTCGTTTTCCCTTACCCCTCCCTCCTTCTTCCGTATCCACCGTCAGCACCACCACCACCACTACCACAACAACCGCCTCTACTACTACTACCATGTCCATTTCGGAACTCGAAAAGCTTAAGGTACTCGGTCACGGTAACGGTGGAACTGTATACAAAGTCCGTCACAAGCGGACTTCGGCAATCTACGCACTCAAAGTCGTTCACGGTGATAGTGACCCGGAGATTCGCCGTCAGATCCTCCGTGAAATCTCAATACTTCGCCGGACGGATTCACCTTACGTCATCAAGTGTCATGGAGTCATTGATATGCCTGGAGGAGACATTGGTATACTCATGGAGTATATGAATTCCGGCACTCTAGAAAATCTTCTTAAATCACAAACAACTTTCTCCGAACTTTGCTTAGCTAAAATCGCTAAGCAAGTACTAAGTGGATTAGACTACTTGCACAACCACAAAATCATTCACAGAGATCTAAAGCCTTCGAACCTTCTAGTTAACCGAGAAATGGAGGTGAAAATCGCCGATTTCGGAGTTAGCAAAATCATGTGCAGAACTTTGGATCCTTGCAATTCATACGTTGGAACTTGCGCTTATATGAGTCCAGAAAGGTTTGATCCGGACACTTATGGAGTCAACTACAATGGCTACGCAGCTGATATTTGGAGTTTAGGTCTTACATTAATGGAACTATACATGGGCCACTTTCCATTCTTACCACCAGGCCAACGACCGGATTGGGCAACACTGATGTGCGCTATATGCTTCGGTGAACCACCCAGCTTGCCCAAAGGTACATCGGAGAAATTCAAAGATTTCATGGAGTGTTGCTTGCAGAAAGAATCTAGTAAGAGATGGAGTGCTCAACAACTTCTGCAGCATCCATTTGTACGGAGTAACGGGCAAAACTGAAAACTGGGAAGATAAATCCTGAGTAGTTGTAAATAGAACGGGATTCTTTTTTTTTCTTTTTTTTTTTTGGGTTCACTTTTTTGTATATTCTTTCACTTGGAGTCTGAGAAATCGGAATCATTCTGTGTACTGGAAAAAGTTACTCCATTTTCCACACCAAAAATTGTAAGTGGAATTTTGGGACCTAATGAATTCGATCTTTTTTCCAACGAATCTGGCAAACGGTTTTTTCCTAATGCAAATTCAGACGTCTAATCATCTTCCATTTTATTGTTCAAAGTGATTAAATTAATGGTTACTAAAATTACCAAATTCCTAAGAACCAACACACAAAGAAAAAGAATTAATGTCAATATTATCTCATTGCTCATCTAAGTAGATAAAATAATCAATTAGAGCCTTTCTGAAAAAAAGGGTAGGCTTCCGAAGCACGCTAGCGGATGAGGCTGTTTTTTTTTAATTAATTAATAACTTTTGAGTCTTGAATATAAAAAATAAATATGATATTTATATGATATGAATTTAAATTAATTGAGCTATGCTATAGATATAAAATTTGAGATTGTTTTTTAAAAAACAGGAGGTAGGCGATGAAGATGAGCTATCAAACAGGCTCGTGAATCACAGTAATCCAACCCGCACTATGCAAATAGCTGAAAAGACAAGAAACCTTTATTTGATTTGCTAATAAAGATTAATCTTGATTCGATTAGATTAAAAAAGGCCAGCTAAAACACGTATTATATTAGTTTTATTTACGTAATTCTGCAGAAGGAACCTAAATAAACTATATAATATGAATGATGATGCAAATGTGCATTTGGAGAG
This sequence comes from Capsicum annuum, assembly GCF_002878395.1. Taxonomy (NCBI): domain Eukaryota; kingdom Viridiplantae; phylum Streptophyta; class Magnoliopsida; order Solanales; family Solanaceae; genus Capsicum; species Capsicum annuum. The sequence goes on from NC_061113.1 coordinate 238,392,227, forward strand.
GCTTGTCTTTATTAGTTGTCACGCTTGACTCATTTTTTAATTTTTTAATGGTATGTACTACTTAAATATAAAATCGATTACGTATTTTCAGGTTTAATTTGTTTTTGATCTTAGATGAAAACAAAGTAGTACTAAAATATGAAATCGATTACGTATGTACAGGTTTGGTTTGATCTTGTCTTGGATGAAAATAGAGTTAACTCCATCTTAAATATTCCCTCGGTGATTTACTATATCACCTCTAATTAATTATTTAAAATTATTTTATTTAGGTATTATAATATTAATAATATTTAATAGAAGGTTAGTTTTCAAAATAACTACTAAGTTCCTAAAATTTTTACTTATTATTATTCGAGAATTTTTTTCCCAGTTGCTTCAATCATAATTTTAATGTATCACCTTTAATTAATTATTATAAATTATTTACGTATTAAAAATTAATAATATTTAATTAAAAATAAAACAATCATTTTTTACATACCTGCTTCAGTTGGTTCGACGTAATTTTACTATATCATCCCTAATTAATTATTATGAGTCATTTAAGTGGAGTAAAAATTAATATTATAAAATTATTATAAAGTCATCTCTAAGTTTTAAGAAATTAATAATATTTAATATGAAATTAACTTGACGTCTTATATGAGATCCACTAAATTTTTTTTAAAAGTATTTTGTTATATCACTTCTAATTAGTTATTATAATTCATTCAATACATATCTACTTCGCTGCTTCAATAATGATTTTATTATATCACCCTTTATTAATTATTATAGTTATCCAAGCATTGTACCGCTTAAATTAAAATAGAAGAAAAAATATTATAAATTATAATAATAATAATAAATTATTTAAAAAATATAATTTACTATAAATGCCAGAAAATTTTGGACGAAGAAAGTATAATAAAAAGTATTACAAATTACAATAGTTAACATTTTAAAATATCTAAAAAAAAAATGAATCTGCCAAATATTTCTCAAAAATACGTAAAAATATCATATATCACAATAATTAACAACTAAAAAAATTTTGAGGTCGATATACCGTCGTTGGCACAACTTCATTGGTCCTTTCTATTGCCTTCCTAGAGCCGGGGGTCTGTCGGAAACAACCTCTCTACTTCTTTGAAGGTAGCGGTATAGACTGCGTACATTTTACCCTCCTCAGACTCCATTTTGTAGGAATACACTGGGTTTGTTGTTGTTGTTGTTTAATTTATTTGTCTTAATTTTTTTTATCTGTTATATATTTAAAATAAAAAATAAAAAAATCCCTGTAAATCACAATAATGAATAAATTAAAAATTTAAAACATATAAATATTTGGTTGACTTTCAAAATTATATCATTTCCACTTAAATTGGAATAGAAAAAAAAATTATAAATCACAGTAATTAAAAATTTAAATTATTTATAAAATACAATTGACTATTAATGCCACAAAATTTTGAACAAAGAGAGTAACATATATTATTTGAAATTTACATAAAATTTATTATAAATTAAAATATTTAATAAATTAAAATATCTAAAAACATTATTATATATTTTAAAAAATACGTAAAAATACTATAGATCTTAATAATTAACAAATTTAAGAGATATACAACTTCATTGGTCCTTTCTTTGCCTTCATTTTTCATCTATTTTAATTTGTTTGTCTTAATTGTTTTACTCTATTATATATTTCAAAAAAAAAGAATACGAGTTTTTTTTGTAAATCACAATAATTAATAAATTAAAAATTTTTAAAATATAAATATTTGGCTCACTTTCAAAATTATATCATTGTCACTTAAATTGAAATAGAAGAAAAAATATGATAGATCACAGTAATTAAAAACTTAAATTATTTATAAAATATAATTAACTATCAATGCCACAAAATTTTGAACAAGGAGAGTAACATTTATTATTTGAAATTTACATAAAATTTATTATAAATTACTATGTTTAACAAATTAAAATATCTAAAAAAAATTTATATATTTTTTAAAATAAGTAAAAATACTGTAGATCATAATAATTAACAAATTTAAGACATATAAAATATTTGATTGACTCTCAAAATTATATCAGTGCCACTTAACTTAGAATAATTAAAAATATAATTGAATATCAATGCCACTAAAGTTAGGATAAGGAGAATATCATGTATTTTTTGAAAATCATATAAAAAGTATAGTATCTAAAAAATATAATTTGTTATATATTTCAAAAAAAAAAAAATACTTAGGTACTACAAATCATAATAATAAATAATTTAAAAAATTGTAAGGATATAAAATATTTGGTTGACTACAGAAATTATATCAGTGCTACTTAATTTGAAATAACAAACTATTATAAATGTCAATAATTAAAAAATTTAAATTATTTTTAAAGTATAATTAATTATCGATGCTATAAAAGTTTAAACAAGGAAAATAACATCCATTATTTAAAAATTACATAAAAAAATATTATAAATTACGATAGTTAACAATTTAAAATATTCAAAGCATACTAAAAATATGATTGATTATCTATATTTTATTTATATTACATAAATTAAGATTAAAAATAATATAGACCCGACATCTAGTCAAATAATAAATTAGCATTATTAACCGAAGGGCGTCTATTGTTAGTTGAAATAAGCACGGGCCCGACATCTAGTCAAACAATAAATTAGCATTATTAACCGAAGGGCGCCTATTGTTAGTTGAAAATTATTTCCAAATTTTATTTTAAATCTAAACAGTTGAAGTAAAAGCTCAAGTTTTAAACTATTCCACTATATATTTAACAATTGAAAGCACAAGGCAAAATATAAACTAACTAAAAGAAATAAAAATGGGCGTCATCATATACGTGCATCATTATCCATATTAGTGAGGTACATTCGTGATTCCTTCTAAATGAATACGTTAAAATTTCCTTTAGCCGTCGGAAAATTACAAAATATGACATTGACACATGGCCTATATGTAGGGGCAAATTTTTAAACAATTTTCCCCACTTGCGTAATTGCTTTTTTAATGATAATACCCATGGCTACTTAAAAAATAAAATAAAACGTATTGACAGTGTGGTAAGTGCTTTTTCATTTTAATTTTGATGTTTTAGATTGGAGTTGTTTTAGATATGGATTCGCATTTATTAGAGACACGGACGTACCTATATTTATTTGTGGGGTGTTTCGATATTCACTAAACTCGATATAAAATAAGTAAAATTACATAAAAAATATAAGAAAATAGATATATAATACATAAAAGCACCTAGTAAAACAAAACGTTGATTGAGTGCATTGACATTTAGGCTGATTTTAATGTTCTCCACTGAAAGGGATGTCCTGGTTTTGAACCTTATTGAGGTAAATTTTTATTTTTTTTATTTTTTAAATTTTTTAAGCACCCACTATCCTTAAATCTTAAGTCTGCCATTAGTTAAAGAATCCACATTTTTTTAGCAAATTAAAATCTAATCGAACTTCAATGTGTATATCGAGTCGAAATTTTTCTTTAAAAAAACAACTATGCCCACAGCCCACAGGCCGCAAGTGGTCATGTTCTTGGCGGCTTCCTGCTTAGTTATGCACCTTACTAAATTTTCAAAATAAATTTGATCCAACTTCACTAGCCTGCTTCTAAAATTCCCAGTCTCCAGAACTACTTGAAAAATTTTCAACAAAATTGTTTAGAAATGTCAATTGTTTTTTTTTTTGTATATCTTGGACTTGGAGTGTGTCTAGCTAGCTCCTTAATTATGTGCAATAACGAACTACTCCCTCTCTCCTAATAATTACTGCTCTTAGGTTAATTTAACATTTTACCAATAAAATTCAGATGATACCCAATCTACACTCCACTCATGGAATTGCATTAAATATGTTGTTGTTATTATAGAACCATATTAAACTAATTTTCTAAGTTGGAATTCTTCCGATCAAGTCAATATGATGATAAATATATTTTAAAACATTAATCAAAATTTACCTAATTTAAATTTTGAGAAACAAAAAGTATCATAAATTAGGGCGGAAGAAATATTTCCTTTGGAATAATACCTTGTAGTTTCAGTGGAATTTTGAAATTTTAAAAGTTAGTTATTTTTCAACTACATAAGCAAATAGTGGCAAATGGAGTACTATTTCTACCGATTTCTATTTTATATAATCACATGTAAAACGGAATAATTCTTGAAAAGATTTTTCTTCATATGAATATTCCAAAACTTGATATATTATATAAGATAACTATTAGCGGAATTCTCTTAGCGAAGAATTTCTATGCTATATGTACCGATATGGAGTTTGAAAAGTATCACATGAAATGGAAACGAGAAAAAAAGTGAATATTTAATTGAAGAATTTACCTTGGTGATTGAATTAGTACTGTAAATAAAATGTATTTTAACGTATTTTAGAGTATAACAAAATAACACCTTTTTTTTTTAAAAAATAAAAATTGGGGGTAGGGGAATGGAAATGAGGGAGGGGATTACAACATGGGGAATTGAACCCTCACCAACAAGATGGAAGTTTAGGTAACTAACCAACTAAGTTACTAAGATTCTTTGAGGATAACAAAATAACACACCAATAGCTATAGCAACTATGTAACAGAAGCATACTCCGCTGCGTATATTTTATTACATACACAGGTAGTGTTTAAAAAAAATTCAATATTAAAGTACATATCTAATATCCGATGAAAATAAAAAAGGAATAAAATGAGAGCTTTCGAGACAGCTTCACTAGATGTGGACAATGAAAATGAAAAAATGAGTCATCTAAAATGTTTGCATATTACTGTATGTTTTAATAAGCATCATCATCAGGTCTTTATTGATGCATGAACGTAAGAAATTATGCAAACAAGTTGCCATTTAAGTCATACTCTATGTACCCCCATTTCATTGTCATTCACTTTAATTTCTAGTTTACTTCCAAAACCAAATTAACTACTAATTGGTGTACAAAAAGCCAAGACGAAAATTCAAATTCCCCCCCCCCCCCCCCCCCCCCAAAAAAAACCTTAAATCTCCAAGAGAACGACGTTGTGAATTTTCTACAAGAAGAAAAGTAGATTTAGACGAATCCTGATTAGATCGATGAGTGGGTATATACTTTTGGAAGTATATTATATACTTTTGGAAGTATATTATATACTTTCAACGGTCATTTTTAATTTGACTTGCCTTCTCTTGTATGTTCAATCATTTTGTTTGCAACAAACTTTCTCAAATAGAAAAAATATACAATGACAAAATAAATAAAAAGAACAATTTAACGTTGTGAGTATGATTTTGTTTTTTTAATTGATTTTTCTCTCTTATTTTTCTTCAAGATTTGACTGTTGTTAGTAGTGTATTTCTAACTTTTTTCCGTGATTTAATCGGTTTTAGTAGCGCGTATTTTTCAAATGTAGGGTGATTCAAACCTTCTTATAATGTATTTGTTCGCTAGGAAAGTTGGTCACCATTTTGACAAAGGTAATATTTGATGTCTGATCTCTTTACGAGTATTTCAGAATTTATGAGATTTCGAGTTGCCTCTTGAAGGGGATATGTTACACTTTATATAGGTGTGACCTACGGTGTAAAGTAACCCCAAATATTCCTAACCAATTGAGATCGTTTCTGTAGAGTTTCACAGAATTTCGAAGTCTACATACTTATAACTATATCAATAATTGGCTTATAGTTACTACTCCTTCTGTCCATCTTTACTTGTCTACTTTTTTATTGACACAGAGATTGAGAAACAACAAAATGATAGGGGTAATTTTACCATATTATCCTTTGAATATAATAAATTTAATACTTTGAAAAATGCGTTAGATAATAAATCGTATTTAATGCTAAGGATAACACAGGTAGAAATAGGTAATTATCCATTTATTTTATAAATTGGGCAACAATTGTTAAACATTCTAAAATAGAAAAGTAGACAAGATGGAAGGGGTTTTAGGGACTTGCGAAGAAGATGCATATATAATGGGGTTGCTAAACAAAAGTAGCATTTGATAAATTCAAATGATCATCACTATCAGGCGACGTTTGTACTTTTAGGTGTTTATTATCTCTATATTTTAATTAAAGTGATAGGATAAATCTTTAATTATGAATATATATGTTTAATTAGGTGTTCGTGATTGTAATTATGAATATATATCTCCTTGTCTTTTGTTCGAGAAATTAAATATGCTAACGAGCTTGGACCTTCAGCCATAAAATCAAGTAACGTCAGAGGGAGGTCCACATTATCTTTAATTTGATATATAAAAGTATAGTAGCTAGTCGTTACTACTTTAATTTCCCCTCTCATCGAAGTAAATTAAATAACCTAGAAATAAAAATCAAGAGAGATACTAATTAGAATTGTACTCGATCGAGATTTATTGATAAAATTCATTTACTCGTATATACTTATTTATGGCTTAAATGATTTATTCTCCACACTCGAAATTAAATAACGTATCCAACAGTATGGCTGGCCCTTCGTTTGTTTCTCTTTAAAATCAATTGATATTGTTGGAACATGGTACACCCAATATAAGATGAGAATATCTTACTCCATTCATGAATGTATAAGCTAAAGACTTCACCATATATACCACTCCCTATAGTAAAAGAAGAAGAGTTATGAGAGAACTCTTAAATGGAATTGGAGTTATTAAGGAAATAAAAGGAGTAAAACCAAAATTATTGAGTCATTCTCAACAAACCAAAACTGAGAGTAAAACTTTTAGGATTATAAAGAGTATAGTTACGTTGTTGTGAATGAATTACAAGACTTTGCATGTATAAGTCATAAGGTATATCTCTGACTTGATCATTAGAGGTAGTTGATGAGCTGAATTAATTCATGACGCAATTTGACCACTTGTCTCAAAAATCTTCAACTTTGATGAGCTAGAGGGACTCCACATATTCACAGCTTCAATCACAATCAAAATAATGTCTTAATGTCAAAACCAATTAAGTAGCTAATTGTAGCATTGGCATATGCCATGAGAAAGTCTATTGAGGAGACACATTTACAATCAACTCATCTACGAGCAAGTGAAAAAGTCACTACATCAAAAAAAAAAAAAAAAAAAATCTTTATCGACAATTAGTTAACGACAACAATTTAATTACCGCTGAATTAGTGGCAACGATTAGTGACAAAGTACATTTAACACTCTGGTGACATTGGATCTTATGATAATTAATTAATGCGGATAAAGTTTTTAACACTCTATTAAAATACATATTTATTACCACTAAATGAGTTTCAATTGGATGGACCAATTAGCCATTTATTCCTACTTCTAACTAATTGATTATTGACGGACAACCTCCTCATTAAGGCAGTTAATTACGAATGATCATTGAAAGGGAGGCATAAAGTGCCTTTGATTGAAAGGGACTATTGTCTCTCTGGTACAACTTGAGAGATACAATCTGATCTCGATGTATTTATTATAATAATTTTTTTCTAATTGTTAAGTTTCTTTTTTTTTTTTTTTTGAAATCAATTTATCATGTTATGTTAAGTATTTTTTATACTTCGAATAATAGCATTTGGCTATATAGTAGCCAAAAAATATTCGAACAACTGCGATGTTATAGAAAAATTTAATCATATTTTCTCTAATTTCTTGCACAACACTCTGTGCAATGAGTATTAGGGGTGACAAATATAGCTCAGAAAAATATCCGATCCAATTCTTACTAAGTCTTGATTTCTTTTTTTGTTCTTATGTAATTTTTAAAGTGTCTAATAAACTTTTAAATTGGTTGAACTAGATGAGTCAAAATTAATTTAATCGATAAATGCGCTAGTCAACTTGAACGGTTGAATTATGAAATTTATAAACATAATTTATTTTGATCTCTTCATATTTAACTTAATCCGTCTATTTGACCTCCAAAGCTATACCAATTGCTAGTGAGCGCACCGTGTTTGGATGGTAAAAGATTATATTTAAACGTTAAGTTGTTCGAACTCTTCAAAAATATTGTCGCACCCGTATCGAATCTTTAAAAAATACATCATTTTTGAAGAATTCAACATGCATCCATAAATATTTGTAAAGAGTCTGAGCAACTTAGTTTAAAAGTACTAGTAGCCCACCGTGCAGCCGGTCTTTAATTTGCTGGTTCTTCACCATTTTAGAAGCCTTTGTCACTTAAATGTAATAATACTCTGGTTATTGAAGTCTTTTTCAAAAAAAAATTATTCTTTTTAATATATCTTGTGTCATGTGTGCACCCAAAAATATAGCAGGTGCAGATTTTTCTTATTTAAAAGGTCTTTTTTTTCTTGTTTTGGTATTGGTCTTAAATCAGTAGAACATAATTAGAGCATATCGATAATTAACATATGGCCCACGTGCTGCTATAAAATTAGTACCTTCTCATCCCAATTACTTCACTGGAGTTACTTGTAACAATTGAAGACAACAATTCGTTTTGATTAACAAATCTCCAACTATTTATGGATAATATAAAGTTTTTCCAAATTTTAAAAAGATGTGCATATGAAAGTGCAAGTACAAGATGTAAGAGAGATCTAATTTCGAAATTAATCATCATGAGATTATAATGTTATTTTTATAAATATTGAGGGTGAGATAACAATATTTAAAAACTAATTTCGGAAGAAATTGTTTCCCAACTAACAGGGGCGGCTCAACCCTTTAAGAAAAAAGGTCACCACCTTAGGCCCTCAAATTTGAGGGGCTTCATTTTTTTTTAGAAATAATAGATTATTATTTTTTTTTAAAAAAAATATTACATATCATTTGTAAAAAAAAATAAAAAATTAATATAAAGAAAATAATTATTAGAATAAGAATGATATATCTAGGCTACTAAAGATTAAATGCATTAATTATATAACTAATTTAAAATGAATTATTAGAAGAAATAAATTATATAATTTTTAACATAAATTTATAAAAAAAAAAAAAATTTTAAAACTTGAGGCCTCCATTTAATTTTGACCTTAGGCCACAAATATGCTTGAGCTGTCTCTGCCAACTAAACGAGAATTTATGTACATTTTTGGTCTGTGTCCCGTTCTTTAGAGTGAAAAGTGCGCAAGCAATACATATTTAATTTGAAGCTTAAAACCTTTAATAAATTTCCTTTATCTTTAGATCTTTTTCTTTTAATGATTAAAATATTTAAGGGAGTGGGGGTGGAGATGACTTTCGAGACAGTTTCATGATGTGGATAATATGGTTGTAATAAAATTTTAAGATTAATAACCGAAAATGATGGAGAGATGAGTCAGCTAAAATGACTGGATGTGTATTTGTCACAATCGATGTGTTTAATTTTGGTGATGCATGAATGTAAGCAAGCAAAGTTGGACCCCTTGTAGTTGTAGAGGAAAAAGACTCACTCCCGGTCCATATGTGTTTGCCAAATAACAAAATAATATATTTCTCATTGTCTTGCTCATGCGCATGCACTTCCTAATTAATTCCCCCAAACCTCATTAGCATCATCATCATTCTTCACTTTTCAGGGTTTTTTGGGGGGACTTGAGAGGAAGTTGCCTTATAATAATTTACGGTTGTTTGATGGAGTCAGAATTTTCATTGAGATAGTTTAAAAGTAAATATATGGATTAGTCAAAGAGAATTCAATATATACATATATACATAGGAAATATTTTTAATCATATAACAAATACTATAATTTTTTATCGAAGGATGAATTTCCTAGATGAAAGGTGGATGCGCCTCTAGCAGTTGAGAGCTACAAGTCGTTGATACGGCTAAGAGCAAATAACCGTCATTGCAATATAAGTTTATACTTTTTTGTTTTTTTGGTTTCCCAAGGTATTCCCACAACCGGCAGCCATGAGACTAATCATCCAGTCGGCGGCCGTGAGACTAATCCTCCATTCCTCTGTCAATGCACTAAGCGGTAGGGAACTGGCCACAGAGTTTGCTCCATTCGCCAAAGGCGGGAATCGAATCTCCGACCTCTTGCTTAAGGGACATGACGCTGAACCACCATGCCAACTCTAGTGGTTAATATAAGTTTATACTTATGCATGCATTGTGACTGTGAGAGGTTAATTATGACTTATGTAAATCATGTCTATTAAAACAGATTAAGTAATATATATAATAAATTACATAAACTAACAACCTTAAGACATTAATTACAATTTATAGCAATAGTTTTTAAAAATTATAACTAATAACAAAACTAACAATATTTTACCTTACATTGGAAAAAACGCGTGACATTAACTCAACTTTTTTACCTTCTCCCTTTTTCACGCCATATATCAATTTCAATTCCCTCCAACTCTTTTTTTTTTTTTTCAAATTTCATTTTCTTCTCTTAGAACAACATGCAAAGGGTAGTATTTCAGTTAGTGGTAATAAATCGATGGATTTAGTTTCCGATGAACTTCCATCTTTTAGTCTTGGCTTAACTCAAGATGAAGTTTTTAACTTGGATTCTTCTAATATTCAGCCTAAGGAAGGTGTTAGCAGTGAAGGAGCGAGATTAAAGCACGATAACAATCCGGGAAATATTGTGGAAAAAATGAAGCGAAAAGATTTGACAAAACCTTCATCCCCAAAACCCCAAAAATTTAAAAATCAATGAAAAAGACAAAGCCAGATGAAAAAGGTGAATGTAGTAAAATTTCAAGTCCTGTTTCATCTAATTTTGAACCAGAAGAAGAGAAAGTGAAGGAGGTATGTTTCTATTTTTTAAATTTTATATTTTTCTCGAAAACATGTTCATAGATGTATTTTCTATATACAATTTACTAAGCATGTATTTATTTTTCTGTTTCTTTATGATTTGAAATTTTAGTATATATTGTGTTGTTAAGATATGAAATTGTAGCCCCTAATTATATGTATTTGTGATATTTTAGTTTCTCAAGGTTGTTAAGATATGAAATTGTAGCCCCTAATTATATGTATTTTTGTGAAATTTATAATTTGTATATACTTGTTGTATTCATAAAATA